>NC_089583.1:24339015-24639015 GCF_019320115.1 Miscanthus floridulus | reverse complement strand
GTATTTCCTCTTACATTTGTTGGCACTAGTACTCAAAATCCTAACAGGTCGTATAATGGGCATCTCAATATGTCATCTTGTTGTCCACAGAACATGTTTGTTAGAGAAGTTGTATGTTAGCTCATTTAGTGATTGAGATAATCCTCTTCAGCACCCTAAAGTTCCTTGACAGATATTTACCAATTGTGCAGTAATATTTGCCACGCGAGTAAACAGATTCTGTCCGCCAGTTGTTGGGAGAGAACTGAAAAGCCCATGCCGTCTTGCTCTGCGAGACGCTTGACCGTTTCATCCCAGAGATCAGCTTGGTAATGGGGGTGCATGCATTGTGCAACCAAGTTTAGTATGTGTGGGAAGTGGATAGCTCTATGGCCAGATGAAACTGCTACCACATTGTTATCGTTAACAGCAGGACAGATGGAACTTTGGAAGAATTGTATAGGTAGGACCAATGAATGAATAATACTAGTAAACAAAAGCAGTACAGTGCTACGCAGTTTCGAACATTAAGAGATTGGAGTACCTTATCCTTATGTTGCTAGTTTCAGCATCAGAGCTAATGTCTGCGGCACTTGCAGTGTCCTCCACCAAAGCAGTGGCGCTTCCGGATGTTGGCCAACGGCCATATGGCGCCCACTGGATAGTGCCCTCAACCAAATCAGTGCCACATGCTGATTGGCCACTACATATGGTGCCGACTGGATAACCATTCTCAAACTCCTGAACACTCTAACTAGGCTCTTTTAAGGCCGATTGTGATCCGGAGAGACCTGCCAGCGGCCAGAATGTTGATAAAGTGTTGGCACCAAGCGTAAAATAGTTGCAACGGATATACATGATCAGGAGTGGCAGCATTCTCTTTTAAACCAGCAAGTGCCTCTTTCTCGATGTCTCGAATTCCTATGCGTCTATGCCTCATGTTTTTCTTCTTTTCCAGTTCTCTCATCAACTGACACTGATATGTTCAGTAAAAGGAGAGACCCTATCAAGGTGGTATCACTGCTGGAAACTCGAATTGCCCTATGGATGTCTCAAATTGCGATTATTCTACCGGTTCCAAAATATCCCGATAGAAAAATGCGAAAACCCACAGAATAATTGTATAATTTTTCTGTGCATGACAATACACATATGGAAAAAATCAGCACTCATAGAAAAATGCATACAAAAAATATATGCACGCACAGGAAAAATGTTATTATTCTGTCGGTTATTTTAAAACCCACAGAAAAACATACACACGCACGGAAAAATTCAAACGGCCACTAGGATTTGGTGTTCGCGCTCTCCGTTTCGGCGTTCGCACTTTCGATTTCGGTGTTCGCGCGTTCTCGTGAAAAGAAAATACTTTAATTAATAAAATAAATAGAAAAACAAAGAAGTCCTAACCCTAACCCTCCGGCCGCCGCCCCCAAACACCCTCGCACGCACGTACTCGCGGACTCGCCCGCTCGGCTCCTCATGCATGCACGCACATGTTGCACCACCGCCGCAGCTACGCATGCACGCCCGCCCCGCCGCCGCAGCAGCTCCGCACCTATGCCGTCTGCCGCAACCAGGTAGGCAGCCTCTAGATCCTCGCCTCCGTAAGCTCCCCGCCGGCTGCCATCACCGATTCGGCGCCCTCGCTCTCCCCAGCCCGCCACTAGGCGCTAGCCATTGGGTGCCAGCCGCTGGCCATGGGTGCTCCAGGGCGCGTCCCCAGGCCCTCCACCGGCTATATAGGGTCGCGGGACCTTCCTCTCCACTGCTCGTCCTCTCCCGGTCGGTCTCCCCCACCCCTGCTCTTCCATCCTCCAGATCTGGCCACCAGTGCACTGCACTTTGGTCAAGGTACACTTCTCACTTCATTGATTCTATTTTTTGTATGAGATGTTGGTTTATCTGAGTGTCCACTTGTATGAATTTTCGGTTGAAGCATGCTTCCCTCAAGATTTGGTCACCGGTGCTGTCTGCTTCAATTCTGAATCGAGTTTTCAGATTATCTGTTTCTCCACTAAAAATGTATGGATAAGTAAAGCTTGTTTTCCTTGTCTATTTAGAGTATCTATTATTCTTATTGATATTTCATGACATGTACCTATTCAGTACCTATAGGCAGCATATCAGCCATAGTGGCCTCACTAATAGTATGAAAAAAATTTACTGGAAATTTTAATCTCATGTCCCTGGTGTACTGCAGTAAAGATTTTGGGCTAAGCAAGGACTGAAGGTTCCTATTGGAGGTAGACAGTGAAGAGTTGTTGAGTACTTGTGAGATTCAAGGTACACTTTTTTCTTCACTAGTTTTATTTGTTGTATGACGATGTTGTTATTCTACATTTTATTTATGTGCCCACTTGTCTAAGTTTGGAATGTCTGTCCTTGCACCAAAAATAATTGAGCTTCCTTTGTTGTGATATCTAATATATTAATATTTCAAACAGAACTAGTTAATATGTCAAACCAAACATGGATGTATAATGGTTGGCAACGTGGCAAAGCTCCCTCAAATGAATGGATTGATGGAACCAATAAATTTTTGAATAGTGCATTTTCAATTCCTGGTGTAGCTGAAAATGATACTATTAAGTGTCCTTGTGCACAATGTGAGAACTACTTTAGGCATATAAGATATACTATAGAGATGCATTTGTGTAGGCATGGTTTTAAGGAAGGCTATGAAACTTGGACTGAGCATGGTGAGGGGCTGATTTCAAATGATGAATATGGTGGCGTGGGAAATAGAGAGGGCACTGATGAAGTTGATCAGATGGATCAAATATTGGTTGACCTTGCTGGGCACCATCCACCTATATTGGATGCTGAACCAACGGCATATGCCAAAGCTTTCTATAGGATGGCTGCTAGTGCAGATGAGTTGGTGCTACTGTTTCTATATAATTATTGTATCCAATTTGCTACATGGGTAAGTGTATTTATTCTGTCGGTGGTCTGTTAACGCCCCATTTTTCTGTGCATTCACCTTTAACAGACAGAAAAATACAATTTTCCTGTGAGTGCACCTCTGCAACTCTAACGAGACAAATGTACCGAAAAAATCATTTTTTCTGTCGGTTTTTCTTTTTTCTGTGAGGATTAACACATGAAAAAATTATTTTTAATCTGGGCGAACTCAATTTTTCTGTGCGTGTGAGACCCACAGAAAAATTGTTTCTGACGGCGAACCCACGGAAAAATTCAATTTTTCTATCATTCTATTTCTGTAGGTTATTTTATGACACTACACGGGCTCGAGTTACTCCGAGAAAAAACTCACGGACTCTCTCGCCCCACCTCCACCACCGTTGCATCGATGGGGGCGCCATCGACCAATGTGGCTGCCATCCCCAACGCCGTGCCTGCCATCCCCACCGCTGCAGCTGCCGTCCTTGCTGCCGCCGCGGCCATCCTCACCGAGAGGGCATCCATCCCTGATGCGCGGTTGTCCGGGTTGCCGCCTTGCTGCACACATATCTGCTCCCTCATGTCCGGTAAGCCTCTCAGCTCTGCTCTCCTTGTGGCGCTGCTGATTCCCAAATCCCAAATCTCCTCTCCTCAAACCAGCTACCCCAGCAATATTGTGAAGTTATTGTGAATTATGTGCTGATAGAGGGAGCCACTATTGCTGCTAAGAGAGGGAGCTGTCGCCACTGTTGAGAGAGGGAGGCGGGTGAGGGAGCTGCAGGTATGTCGATGGGGAACCCTACTGGGCCCCCCATGGACCATACTGCAGGGAGGTAGACCTTGGTAACAAGGCTTACAGCCCAATCGCCAAGAAGAACGCGGAGCAAAGCAACGTGCAAAACCGAAACTCTAACTGCAAACTATACAAGGAAAGGCGCCCGAAGCGTAGCTTAGGACTCTGACCTTGTATCCGAATAGGACACAAACAACGCCTCTCAGCGCCTGGACTATAAAGGGCTGGTGAGGGTACCCATTGTAAAAATGAACGCATACCCGATACTCAAAGCAATACAACGCAAACAGGCTAACGCCAAAACTAGGACAGTAAGGTTATTACTCGACCAAGTTGAGGGCCTGAACCAGTATAAATCGTGAGTCATCTTTGCGTAACCGCCGAATTCCACTATTCGCCGAAGCCCGAACTAACTGTCCCGGGTACCCCCGTGGTAGGCTATCGGTGGTAAAACATCGACAGCTGGCGCGCCAGGTAGGGGCTTTTGATGAATTTTTTCTTGAGAGATTCGGATGGACCTCAACCTCAAGATGACCTTTTCGGCGGGAACAACCTTTGTCTTCGGATCCTGGATCTGCAAGGCTGACTGGCGATGGCAAGCTTCGTACCTGTCTCCGAGAAGAAAAAGCATTCGATGATGAAGTTCAATACAAACTCGCCGAGAAGATGACGAAACTCTCAACTTCGGATACAACTCGGAATAAGTAAGAAAGCGGATACGAAACCGACTCTGAAAAAGAGATACAACCTGATTCCAAGACAATCTTCATGGCACAAGAGCCAAGCCTAATTGGACTCGGAGACACACCAACGATCGCGAAGGGATACGACCCGTACAACTCAAAGAAGAACTTGGGAACTTACGGACTACGCAACGCGGCATCAGTCTATCAACACTTTACCCAAAAACAAGATGAACTTAGCAAGAAGGGATGATCATGACAGTGACCCCGCAAGATTGTGTGGTGCATTGGCTAGGTTATTTCACCTCAAGCAAAGTTCAGACTGGCACGCGCGTTGAAGAACTACCTTATCAAGAGGGAAAAGAACTCGGATCCAGTTCAGAAGCTACAGACAGCTCAACCAACACAAAGGATGGAATACCGTACAAGAAGAGCTCGGAAGAGGTATAATGTATACATGGCGGAGCAGTTAGAACAACCTTTGGAACCACCATAGATACCAGATATAAAATCTTCAGATGAATCAGAAGGCAACATCTCGCTAGATGAGAAAAGTGACAACAACGAAAATGATGAGCAAAGACTAGCAAGGCTAAAGAACAAATTGAAAGCTAGAAGGAGGAACCGGGCTAAACAAAGGAAGCATGTCTAGAATAAATACAAAGTGGAGCTAACGGAATACAACAGAAAGAAGGCGGAAAAAAGAAGCCACAAAAAATACAAAAAGGGAAAGAATTGAAGAAGTTAACAAAGGAGTTGTACACCCTCATGAATAACAGGGAAAGCAAAGGAAGACCAGAAGAAAGAAGTCGGGGGATCAAAAAAACAACTCAACGAAGAAATTCCACAGGAGCCACAAAGGGAGCAGCCACCCAAAAAATCGAATTTTCAAAGGATAGGACTAGTAGAAAGTGCTGATATCAATGGAAGGAAGGAACACTACTCAAAGCAACAAGAAAGAGAAACCAGAATTGAGCCAGCGCTACCAAGAAATATCAAGAAGATTTGACAAAGAAGATGACTACGGAGAGTCTGAGTTAAAAGAAGACAGGTCTTATTATAGAAGGGCAAGATCGCCAGATTATGGAAGAACGGAACCATACGACAGATTCCCTTGTTTCGCAGGAAGACTACAAACTTTAAAGCTACCGCATAAGTTTAAACCAGCAAATCATTCCAAGTATGATGGCAAAGTCGAACCAAGACAATGGCTAAGGGTTTACTCCCAATCTATTGAATTAGCTGGAGGAGACAACGACATCAAGACTCTATTCTTCCCAATGGCCCTCGAAGCAATGCCGCTACAATGGTTTAACAAATTGAGGCCAAGATCAATCAGGTATTGGGAAGACTTGCAAGAAGCTTTCTGCAACAACTTCGTAGGCATTATTACCCATCCAATGACTGCAGCCGAATTGAAAGGAGTAAAGCAAAGGAGAGGAGAAAGTCTAAGGGAATACTATAGAAGATTTGGAGAATTCAGGGCTCAAGTCCACGACATTACTGATAGGGAGGTGATAGAGGCCTTTGCAGAAGGAATCTAGGGCAAACTGGAAATACAAGGACTATTTCAATGAGAACCCAAGAACAAATGAAGACTTCAAGAGGGTTGTTGAGAAGCTAATTTCGTCAGAAGAAAGAACTTGGCACAGATTTGCTAGGGACAACCCAGAGAATAGAAGACCCGATTACAGACAGCAAGACAAAAGACCAAGGCAGGACAATATGGTGGCAACCACAGACAACAAAAGAAGATACAATGGCAACGGCAATGATAGCAATGGTAGCAATCACAGTGGCAACTACAACAATAGCAACAACCATAACAACAGCGGTTACAATAGTAATAGCAACTATTAGAGTAACAACTACCGAGGAAGAGCGCCGGAAAACATAGAAAACATGCCGTGTCACATACACCCAGGGGCCAGACACAAGTTAGTTGAATGCAGCACTTTTCAGCGGCAATTCATGAAGAGAGAAAACAGGAATCAAAACAACTCGGGGCCAAAGCAAGAAGAATCCAAGGAGGAAAAGAGAGCTGAAGGAGATTATCAAGAACCCCAATGCCAATTAGCGGTGATATTTTCAGGTGTTCCTAACACACGAAGCAAAAGACAAGAGAAACTAGCTCACAGAGCCATCATGGCAGCTGAACCAGCCATCCCAAGATATCTAGATTGGTCAGAGTACCCCATCCACTTCATAAGAGAAGACCAATGGACTAGTGCAGCAAACGCAGGATGCTACCTGCTGGTATTGAGTTCGACTATCGTAGGAGTAGTAGTAACTAAAGTACTCATCGATGGAGGAGCCAGACTTAACATAATTTTCGCAGATACTCTCAAAAGGATGAATCTGGATTATGAAGGTCTAATGACACCCACAAGCACACCATTCTATGGAATAGTACCCAGCAGAGCAGCTATGCCCCTCGGACAGATAACCCTACCCATCACCTTTGGCACACCAGACAAATATCGGACGAAATTCATCAAATTCGAAGTTGCAGAATTTGAATCATGCTACCACGCAATACTTGGGAGACCAGCTTTAACAAAATACATGGCAGTACCACATTATCCATACCTACTGCTCAAGATGCCTACAACAAAGGGTGTATTATCATTGAAAGGAGATCTAAAGAAAGCACATGATTGCGATGTACAAGCAGTACAAATATCCGAAAGATTACAAGATATAAAGGAAGGAAAGGAGATTGCAATGCTGGCCAACGAAATGAACCCAGATGAGATTAAGATACCGGCTAAGAAGCCAAGCAACTTCACACCACCAAAAGAAGCCACTACCAAGACTATTGACCTACTGACTGGTGATCCAGAGAAGACGGCAATCATCAGTGCAAATCTCGACCCCAAATAGGAACTCACGCTCACCAACTTTCTTCGGGACAACAAAGATATTTTCGCTTGGAAAGCCAGCATACATGCCAGGGGTCCCAAGGGAGTTGGCTGAGCACAAAATTGATGTGAACAAAGGGTCCAAACCCGTTAAGCAGAAGTTACGAAGATTCGCTCTAGATAGAAAAGCAGCAATCAAATAAGAGATCACCAAGCTCATGGCAGTAGGATTCATCAGAGAAATAATCAACCCGGATTGGCTTGCCAACCCGGTCCTAGTAGAGAAGAAGAATTCAAAAGAATGGCGCATGTGCATCGACTACACAGATCTCAACAAACATTGCTCAAAAGATCCATATGTCCCACTAAGGATTGATCAAATCATCGACTCGACAGCTAGGATCAGCTCTGTTATCCTTTCTAGATTGCTATTCAAGGCTATCATCAAATATCCTTAAGAGAAGAAGACCAAAGCTAAGACTTCATTCATTACACCCTTTGGGGCATATTGCTATAAATCAATGCCTTTTAGGCTAAAAAATGCAGGGGCAACATATCAAAGAGCAATTCAAACTTGCTTGGGGAGTCAAGTCAGAAGAAATGCAGAAGCATACATTGATGATGTAGTAATCAAGACAAAAGAACCCTGGATCATTGATAGAAGACCTCGAGGAGACTTTCAAGAATCTAAAAGCATGGTAGTGGAAGCTAAACCCCACAAAGTGTGTTTTTGGGGTACCATCAGGACAACTACTCGGGTTTCTAGTCAGTAACCGAGGAATTGAAGCAAGTACAAAGCAGGTTAAAGCCATCATGGATATGAAACCTCCAAAGAAAGTTAAAGACATACAGAAGCTTATAGGATGCATGGCAAGCACTCAACAGATTCATCTCCTGACTAGGAGAAAAAGGGCTACCTTTCTTCAAATTATTAAAAAGGCAGGAAATTTTGAATGGACAGAAGAGGCAGAAGAAGCATTCCAAAAGTTAAAAGAATACTTGGCATCATCACCAGTAATGACACCACCAAAAGACAAAGAGGACATGATGCTATACATTACAGCAACCAAGAACGTTGTCAGCCCAGCAATTGTGGTTGAGAGAGAAGAACCCAGACACGCATACAAAATGCAAAGACCAGTCTATTACATAAGCGAAGTACTAACATAATCAAAAGTGAGATACCCACACATGCAAAAACTACTTTATGCAGTGTTGATATTATCAAGAAAGCTGAGACATTATTTCCATGAACACAAGATTACAGTGGTAACCAATTTTCCACTTCAAGACATTCTATGCAACAAAGATGCAACAGGCCGGATATCAAAATGGGCAGTAGAACTCAGTGCTCTCAACCTAGACTTCAAACCAAGAACAGCAATCAAATCTCAAGCATTATCCGACTTCATTGCTAAATGGACAGAAATCAATCAAAAAGAACCCGAACCAATACTTGATCATTGGAAAATGTATTTTGATGGTTCCCTAAAGTTAGGAGGAGCTGGAGCAGGAGTACTATTTATATCACCAGAAGGGAGACAGTTAAAATATGTGCTACAAATACTTTGGCAGGCAACTAACAATGAGGTAGAATACGAAGCATTAATACACGGTCTAAGAGTTGCAAGCTCAGCTTGGGATCAAAAGACTACTTGTCTATGGTGATTCAGCTGTAGTAATCAATCAAGTCAACAAGGATTGGGATTGTACAAAAGATAATATGGATGCGTACTATGCAGAAGTCAGAAAATTGGAGAAAAAATTCCAAGGGCTCAAAATCCATCATGTACTAAGAGATTCCAACGTTGCAGCAGATGTGCTAGCCAAATTAGGATCAGATAGAGCAAAAGTCCCACCCGGTATATTTGTGGAAGAACTCACAGCCCCATCCATCAAACAACTCGGAAACACAGAAAAAAGAAGGAGACAACAATGGAAATAGATTAAGCAGAAGAACCAGACCAGCCAAGACAAATCATGGTCATACAAAGTGATTGGAGACAAACATACATTGATTTTATCAAAGAGAAGAAACTACCCGAAGACAAAGCAGAAGCAACTCGGGTTGTATGAAGAAGCAAAAACTACATTCTGGTGGGGGATAAACTATACAAAAGAGCAGCAGCATCAGGAGTACTGCTTAAATGTGTTCCAACAGATAAAGGAAAAGAAATCTTGGACGAAATCCACTCAGGATGCTGTGGAAATCATGCAGCCTCTAGGACACTAGTCGGTAAAGCATTCAGAACCAGTTTCTATTGGCCAACAGCACTCAAAGATGCAGAAGAGCTCATCAGAACATGCAAGAATTGCCAAATGTTTGCTAGGCAATCACATGTGCCGGCTCACAACTTAATATGCATACCGCCGGCTTGGCCGTTCTCATGCTGGGGGCTAGATCAAGTCAGACCACTCAAAAAAGCAAAAGAAGGCTTCGAATACATATTTGTGGCAATCGACAAATTTACAAAGTGGATTGAATACAAACCTTTGGTCAAATACAGTGCAGAAAAGGCAGTGGAATTCATACAAGACATCATGCATAGGTTCGGCATGCCCAACAAAATAATCACAGATCTTGGTTCACCATTTACAGCAAGAGAATTCCAATACTAGGCAAGAGATTGTGGGATAGAAATCGACTTTGCATCAGTAGCACACCCGCAGGCCAATGGACAAGTCGAAAGAGCAAATGGACTCATATTACAAGGTTTAAAACCAAGATTATATGAAGATTTGAAAGATTATGGTGGAAAATGGATCGATGAATTACCAAAAGTAGTATGGGGTCTAAGAACCCAGATCAGCAGAGCAACTGGATACTCACCGTTCTTTCTGGTCTATGGATCAGAGGCAGTACTACCAGCTGACTTAATATGGCTATCTCCAAGAATAGAACAATATGAAGAAGGCGAAGCAGAAGAAACAAGGCAGTTAGAAATTGATTCAATAGAATAAATAAGAGACAGTGCAATCATACAAAATGCAAGATATCAGCAAGGGTTACGAAGACATTATGACAAAAGTACTCAACCCCGATCACTAAAGCCAGGGGACTTAGTACTACGACTAATCCAGAAGAAAGATGGACGACACAAATTACTCAGTCCATGGGAAGGACCCTTCATCGTGAAGACAGCAACAGGACCTGGCACATACGAGTTGATGACTCCAGATGAAATACCTGTAAAGAACACTTGGCATATCAGCCAGCTCAAAAGATTCTACAATTAAGTACAACAGATTGTACTCAAGTTTCAAGAGAAATAAAACAGAGATTCTTCAAGAAGAACAGCTTCAAATATGAGCCCTGTCCAATGGACAGAACCAACCCGTAATCAGGTTGGGGAAAAAGGGGTTTCCCTATTAACAGCCAACCCAGAAACGGTTGCGCTACATGGGCAATCTTGTCACTCAACCATATGTAGATGGTCTGACTAATGGCCAATGGCCAAATAGCTTCTTGGGTAAGGAGACCCAAGCTAGCATTTGTCACTCTACCATAAAGAGATGGTACGACTAATAGCCCTGTCCAACGGACAGAACCAACCCGTAATCAGGTTGGGGAAAAAGGGGCAGCCCTGCAAATAGCTCAACTCGGAAACGGTTGTTGCTATACGGGCGCAATCGCTTACCCCAAGAGCTGGTACGATTGCTTACTTACCCTGCAAACAGCCAACCCGGAAACGGTTGTGCTATACAGGTCCGGTCGCCTACCCCAAGAGTGGTACGATCGACTACTTCGCCCAAGAAGCGACACAAACACTCCAACAACTCGGTCGCCTACCCCAAGAGTGGTACGATCAACTACTTCACCCAGAAAGGGACACAAGGACTCCAACAACTCGGTCGCCTACCCCAAGAGCGGCATGATCGATTATGTTGCCCAAGGAGGGGCACAAACACTCCAACAACTCGATCATCTACCCCAAGAGCGGTACAATCGACTACTTCGATCAAAGAGCGGCACAAACACTCCAAACAACTCGGTCGCCAACCCAAAGAGCGAAACAAGCTATGGCAAAGCAGAAAAAAGCCACAAGGAAAGACACGGCGAAACTTGTCCATATTATTCAAAGACATCTAAGAATAAAAGAAAGACAAGACGAAGCCTGCTCACATCTTAAAAATTCAGAGACAAAGTATATTACAAGGACATCAAAAGAAGGTTGACTTTTGACATCTGTTCAAGAAGACAGAAGAGAAGGAGGAAGTACATTCATTTGATCAAAAATTTGGTCTGATAGACCACTAAGCTATACTTTGGCCTCCTCCCAGTGTCTTGAAAACTCAGCCATTACAGAAGCTTCAGTAATCCGCTCAAAAGGAGCATCAGGGGCAACAACCCAGACATACGAAACCACATTGTTGATGCACCGGTAAAAGCCACCCTTCACAAAATCATAAAACCAGGAAAAAAGCACCGGTAATCCCTGCTCGGAAAAGACCTGAAGGAACAAGAAGAAATTCCCAGAACTCCACCATGAAGTACTTAGAGGCTTATTAATCTCAAGATCGTCGATCCTAAGTCTTTTCAGTACTAGCAAGAACATGAAGTCTGACAAAACAACAATTTATACCGAGTTGTTTGCACGAGAGCTAGACAAAGCACTCGAAAACAATTTGTTAGGACAATGATCTACAAATACTGAGTTGTTTGCACGAGAGCCAGACAAAGCACTCGAAGACAGTCTCTCAAGACGACATTCTACACATACCGAGTTGTTTACATGGTGCAAACGAAAGCCAGACAAAGCACTCCACCTATCAAAGAGTCATTTCACGACAAATGGAAACAACTCAGTCTACTCAAAGCTACGGATACATACCACGAAGCAACTACTCAGGAAGAAATCCTGATCACTCACACAATTCGTCTGATGAATAAGTAAAGCAGAGACATCCACATAGAGAAACAAAAGAAGCCACATCAAAAGAAAAGGAAAAGAGAAATTGGGGAAACAAAGTTTATGATGATCATAGAAGAACACGACTACTAAATACGTCAAATCACCAAGATAAATCTATGACCGGACAATCTGCCCTTCGATATCCTTTATGCCAACATCAAAGCGAGGGCTAATGACAATGCATCTAGCCATCATCAGTTCCTTGCCGGAGACCCGCTACCCACAGATTCGACATCATCGTCATCTTCGACAGCAAGGGCGCCCCAGTCGACTTCGTCTTTGGCGGCGAGCGCCTCCCAATCAACCTCATCTTCACTGTCACTACTAAGGACTGATCAAATCTGCCCTTGTTCGAAGTAGCGTCAGCAGCAGAGAGGGGGACAAGAGTGACCACAGGAGCAGCCGAGGGATCCTCCTTCTTCTAGCAGAGGGACAACCGGCGCTGATGTCCCAACAAGGGGAGCCTTCCCCACCACCGGAGGGGCTAGCAATGAAGGCGACGACGAAGACCATCCGCTCGACGACTCCGCCATGGCCGTCCTCAGAGAGCGAACAAGCGAAGAACATGACACCTTACGGACACTCTGCCTATGGATGAACTTCTTCTTCGTCATTGTGGCTATGGCGAAACAATTGCGGAGTGGCCAGTTAAATAGAGACCAAATCGCCATCCCAGGCAGTTCAACAGCCTCCTCGAGATAAGGATGGAGTTAAAACTTTCTTCATAAAAGGTTAAGTGCAGGAGTTAATTCCTTCATCAAAACCAATATGGTGATTCGGCTTCTACCGTCAACCATGC
The DNA here is from genome assembly GCF_019320115.1 of Miscanthus floridulus. Taxonomy (NCBI): domain Eukaryota; kingdom Viridiplantae; phylum Streptophyta; class Magnoliopsida; order Poales; family Poaceae; genus Miscanthus; species Miscanthus floridulus. The sequence goes on along the minus strand of NC_089583.1, from coordinate 24,626,080 downwards.
GACGATCCATTTACTGGCACAGCTAAAATGATGGAAGACACAAATCTACACAATGGTACAATCCAACGGGCAGATTTCAGATTTATCCATCCAGCACCACGGCAGAGTTTTCAGATTACTACAAGAACAACCCATCAACCATAAAGAAACGAAGGGCCACCTCGCAAGGAACAAAAGAACCCGGTTATTAAAGAAAGAACTCGGGAGCCTCATGAATAACCAGGATTACAGCAAAAAAATGAATGACAAATCTGAAGACAAGATTATTTCCATTACAAATGGCTTCAAAAATAGAAGATTACACATCTTACAAGACCCAATGAACTCGGCACTACGACAAGCAAGGTAGCAAAAAGGAGCCCGGACACAACTTGGCTCTGGAATGACTATGTGCTCCAATTTGCTACTCGGTAGAACAAACCGCGCTCGGCTACACTATTTTCTTCAAAGGACGGACGTAGTGCATCCAAGGCAGGAAATCAGCAGCACGGCAGGACAACATAGACCAAGGGGAAGTCGGCAAGCATCTATCTACCCAAGTCCCGACTGTGATGCAGGATCAGGTGTTGATCTGCACCGGACAGTCTCAAGACAGACGGCGAGGATCAACCCAGAACTGCAGGATGAAGGAACGAAGCCCACATCACAAGACTTCCTCTAACTACTACCACGTACTTCCAAGTACAATGCCGCTGCGGGATTAGTCTACCTCTAATCCCTATCACAAGACTTCCTCCAGCTACAACAAAATATACAAGAACTACAAAATAAGTCTGGGGGCTGCTCTACTTCACACACTATCATATTAATAACTACAGAGACTTCAGAACAGGCAACAAAAGGCTCAATGAATCAAAACAGCACTCCGGAAGGACATTTATAGGCAAAAGAAGCGGTGCACATGAACTAGGAGCACCAATAGAAGAAATCTAACAAAGGACATAATGAAAAGATAGAATTCAATGAAAGAGGACTCTGGCGTGAAAGAACGGCACTCAAGGACAAGCATATCCAAGAGAATATTCCACAAGCAACAATACAACCTGTGAAGACATGCATTGAATTCTCCAACAACCAGAATGACAACAGCAATAAGTAACCGAACAAACAACTCGGAGACGTATGAAGGATCACATACAAAATTACAATGTCAAAGGATTACAGTCAAAAAAGAACTCGGACAGAGAAAAATTATACATCTCATTGATCGAAGACAAATACAAAGGTTACAGACGTCCAAACAGGACCGGATGAACTCAGACATAAGATAGAGGCAAGACTCTTAAATATTGCAACAAGGAACCCAGTGGCGGCAGCAGCGGCAGCCCGGACGCAGAAGAACAGATAGAGCAGCATGTTCATTACCAAGCAAGCATAAGCCCGGGGGCTGCTCAACCTCACACACCAGCATATCTACGAATGAAGAAAGAATTGAAGAAGAAATTTCCTACTCAAGGAAGAACCACAACCACCAAAGAAGGTATTTATAGCAAACCTAGAGGTAAACAAGGCTAAAGATCACAAGAAAGAAAGAGGAAAAGAACAAAAGAGCAAAGCAACAAAGGCGAATAGTATCCCAAAAGCAAGATTCCTGACAAAAAGTAAAAGAAGACGCTCACTCATGGCTATACAAGACCCATCCGTGACCAGCAAAAGACAAAGATCAAAGGAGTACAAATCGAGACCCTTCTTCTGGCTTCTTTTCAACAGAAAAGAACCTCGGAGAAGGCTCGGGGGCTGTAAGTACCTACCACAGAAAAACATATTTTCAAATTTTTTGACCCTCCGAGCTTTTTGTACCAAAAAACAGAAGGCTCGGGGGCTACACTCAATGAGTGTAATTTTTGCAAAATTGCACTCGCTGCACTCAAAGGAAAAAGAACCCGGAGGACATCAAGCAAAAGTGCACATCAGCCAAAAGAAGAATAAAAAAAGACCATCTCAAGATTTCACTTCAAGAGGACCCGGATCAAGACTACAACAACTCGGCCCTTGAAGCTCAATCATGAAATGCTCAGGGGGCTTGTCGATGGGGAACCCTACGGGCCCCCCCATGGACCATACTGCAGGGAGGTAGACCTTGGTAACAAGGCTTACAGCCCAATCGCCAAGAAGAACGCGGAGCAAAGCAACGTGCAAAACCGAAACTCCAACGCAAACTATACAAGGAAAGGCGCCCGAAGCGTAGCTTAGGACTCTGACCTTGTATCCGAATAGGACACAAACAACGCCTCTCAGCGCCTGGACTATAAAGGGCTTGGTGAGGGTACCCATTGTAAAAACGAACGCATACCCTAATACTCAAAGCAATACAACGCAAACAGGCTAACGCCAAAACTGGACGTAAGGTTATTACTCGACCAAGTCGAGGGCCTGAACCAGTATAAATCGTGAGTCTCTTTGCGTAACCGCCGAATTCCGCTATTCGCCGAAGCCCGAACAACTGTCCCGGGTACCCCCGTAGCAGGCTATCGGTGGTAAAACATCGACAAGGTACAACTCTCACCACTGAGGGAGGGCGCGGTGAGGGAGGAAGGGAGTGAGATAGAGATAGTCGGGTGGGTAGATGGCGGATGGAGAAGGACCAAGTGAGAGAGAGAGATAGATAGTTTCTGACGGCGAACCCACGAAAAAATTCAATTTTTCTGTCATTCTATTTCTGTGCGTTATTTTCTGACTGGTACACTATCAGAAAAATATTTTTCCGTGGGTATTCGCATTTTTCCGTGGGTTTTTGCACACACAGAAAAAATCGAGTTTCCAGCTTTATTTGTGCAGAGATAGTATTGTATAGGCAAATGTGATGCCCTATTTATACTGGCATCCCTATCGGTTTTATTGATTGGTAGGTAACTAATTTGTGTCTAATTTATGAGAAATATTTGTGGTGATTGGAAAAGATGTGGGCCATCCATCAAGATAGAATGAATGGTAAAAATACAGAGGTACTGAAAGTACTTTAATCAAATAGGTGGGGATACTACTAAAAAGGGTGCGACCAATGTCCATATATTATTGTGTTTATTAGTTTACCAAATTTGCTAAATCGGTTTTCTTCGGCAACATTTTAATTTATAGACGAGCGTCCAATGGCTCTGTTTATCAGCTACTACCTCTTTGTTGGATGAATATGAGTGGGTCACGCTCTTAAGGATTGATGAAAAAGTGGGTTGCATCCTCCACCGCCTTTCTTCTCTTGTCCAACCTCAATGCCGGTTCCTATACGCCACCACTCGGCTCCTTTGACCGGCCACTGCTCACTCCATCAAGCCTGTGCCATGTGTGACTAGGGTTCCCATGACGACATGGCAGTAGGACTACCCCGATGGTGATGACAGATTGGGCGTTTTTTTTTTAACAAGTCAGCAGGGAAGCTCCCTACCTAGCTATTTTTTTTCTTTTTCATATATGGGGGTACAGAAAATACAATATGTACAGAGGTTACAAGGCAGCTAGTCCCAAAAATAAAAAAATGCAGATGTGTTGCCTATGCTTCAGCATATGAGTACCGAGTAGGCCACATTTCACTATTTTGTTTGCAAAAGTGCTGCTGCAATATAATGCTCGGTTGCAATCAATCACAGATGCGAGCTTGTGCCATACTAAAACATTTTGCTTTGACAGGAGAAATACAATGCTTCGTATCAAGCATTGAAATGGGAACTATTTGCACTTATTGATTTATCATCTAAGGGGCACAGATAGCTTGCCCCCGTATCGCTCTCTCCTCGAGGGGCAACTCAGGCGGCGCCTCCTTCGCCGCCGCCGGGCCCCATCACCATGCCTCGACTGTCCAGCCACCGCTGGAGTCCAACGTCGGAGTCCAGCGAAGGGCAAAGGACAGTAGGGGCTGGATTTTCTCCTCCCTCCTCCCTCCTCTCTCCCGGAGGAGCTCCCGAGCACTATACCACAACCAACAATTAGCGTCGGACAACAGTCGCTGAAACAGAATATTAACAACCAACAATTGGTTGCTACAAATTTCTAACGGAGCATCGGTCGCTATTTTTCATTGTACCGACCGATCATTGGTTGGTACATATATTAGTTGTGGCCTCGGAGCATCGGTCGGTAAAAATACATACTAGGGTCCAACAATCGGTCGCTATAGTCTAGTTTCATTTTGGCATTGTCAGCCCAACCCACTCGCGCACAAAGTAATTTTCGTGGCCCACATGTCAGACATAACACCCAAAACCCTATCTTGAGCACACCCATCGGCCACCCCAACAGCCGCCGCCAAGGGCTTGAGTTACTCCGAGAAAAAACTCACGGACTCTCTCGCCCGACCTCCACCACCGCTGCATCGATGGGGGCGCCATCACCATTGTGGCTGTCGTCCCCAATGCCATGGCTGCCATCCCCACCACTAAAGCCGTCCTCGCCGCCGCAGCTGCCGTCCTCGCTGCCGCCGCGGCCATCCTCACCGAGAGGGCATCCATCCCTGACGTGCGGTTGTCTGGGCTGCCGCCCTGCTGCACACAGATCCGCTCCCTCACATCCGGTAAGCCTCTCCACTCCGCCTCTCCTTGTGGCGCTGCTGATTCCCAAATCCCAAATCTTCTCTCCGCTCCGCTCTGCTCTCCTCAAACCAGCTACCCTAGCAATATTGTGAAGTTATTGTGAATTATGTGCTGATAGAGGGAGCCACTGTTGCTGCTAAGAGAGGGAGCCGCTGCCACTGTTGAGAGAGGGCCAACTCTCACCACTGAGGGAGGGGCGCGGTGAGGGAGGAAGGGAGTGAGATAGAGGTAGTCGGGTGGGTAGATCGCGGGTGGTGAAGGACCAAGTGAGAGAGAGACAAAGAGAGAGAGAGATAGTAGGTTAGGGTTTGTCTCATTTATATACTTAAGCCAGTTAGCTAGCCAAGATGTGATAGGTGCTTGTTACCGGGCTGGCCTCAGGAAGAGGCCCTGCCTCTGTTAATTGATTTATAGAGGTGGTCATTTATGGGGTGCCTCCATAAATGGTTCGTCTACCTCTGAAAATCCTTGTGCATTTTGGGGGACAAACACATTTTGTGCCCACCTCCGTTAATCCAGAGCCTTGTCTCCTAAATCTGAATCTTTAGTAGTATGTGATGGCCAAATTTGAGCTCTCCACCAATGAAACAGCAAGAGTCCCACAAATATTTACCTCTGTTTGCTGCAAGAGACACAGAGGTGGTGGCAATGAACATCGACGAACTCAGTAGGGCCTGGCGGGAGGACGATGAAACAAACTTAATTGACTAAGCCGACAAACCAAACAACCATGATAGAAAGACAGAGAGCACAACTCAACCGAGTTCGCCCGACATTGCTTCCATCTAGACCAACAACACTCAAGTGCTAGAACTATACTAGATGAGGGCGGGGCTGCCGTACCTTCCCCTTGCCGCCTGCAAGGCCACCGAAGGGAGCTGTAATGGTGGTGGTGTTTCTCTCATGTAGTGAAGTATTCACCTCATTTCTTCTTAAGGGCGACCTCTAGTCAACTCTTGCTGCTTGATTTATGTCTTCCACTTGGGCAGGAACTTGGGAAGCAAATTATATGGAATGAGTAGTGGGGAGTTGCGCTTATTTTTGTGTGTGTGTGTGTTTGATTCTGGGGCATACTGGGATGGGATGGACTCAACCCAGTTTTGAGGGATGGGGTGGTCCTAGTTTGCTATTTGGTCATAGGGATTCGAAAGGAAATGAAATTTATTGTTTTTGATACCCTTATCTGTGGGGCCCACCTGCCAAGCTCTCTGTGCCTTATCTCATTCACCAAGGAAGTCGCCATTGCGCCCATGTGGGGCCATGTGGCAGCAACAATGGCATGGATTTGTGAGGGGGCGGCCATCCGGGGTGGAGGTGGCGGCCGTGGCGTAGAGCCAAAAGCGACGTCTAGGGAACGAGCTGTTCGCTTGTGAGAGCAGAGCCGAGAGCGGCCTTGGCTCACTGTTGTGTTGTGGAGAGAGGAACTGGGTGCCAGACGACAGCCATGTTGTGGAGCCACGCTGTGATGGCAGCCATGGCACGGAACTGGGCGACGGCCACGGTGTGATGCTGCCGTGAACTGGGGGTCCACGTCTTCAAGCTCGCTGTGGGAGAACCGCGACTTGCATCACCGCTACAATCTGCGTCGAGGAAGCACCACTCGCCCAACGCAACCCGCCCCACGCTGCTGTCTCAACGCCAACCCAGCCCCGCGCCCAAGCCCGACGGACAGCAACAGTGTTTATAGGGGGTGAAGTCATCCCCTTGATTTGCAAGGACGTTGCTGATCCCTGATTTAGAGAAATATCCCCAATGACGCCCGAACCAAACACCATAAAAAATGGGCTCACCTCAGTTACAATTAATCAGAGATAGGAGCTTACCATGCATACTAAAACATTTTACATTTGGAGGAACGATACAAAGCTTCATATCAAGCTTGTAAATAGGTGCTATATGCACTTATTGCCTTTACCATATGAACGAACAGGCAGTGAACAATATTTTATCTATGAGGCACCTAATATGTTCTTACCTTGAAATGTAATGAGTTGCAATCATCAGGACATGATCTGGAGTGGAAGACAAAGAATGAATTCCAGCAAGTGGCTCTTTCCCGATGTCTCAAATTCCCATGCCTCATATTTTTTTTTCTTATTTTCCAGTTCTCTCTCATCATCTTATTTGTTGATGCTCACACACTAATATGTTCATTAAAAGGAGAGGTGCTATCAGGTCGTGGAGTGGCAAACACAGGTATAGGATCAGCAAGTGTGTGGTGCCAAATTTATACTGGCACCCCTAGGTTTCATTGATGGGAATTGTAGGTAACTAATTTGTGCCTAATATTTGAGAAATTTTTGTGGTGGTTGGAAATGATATGGGCGCATCAAGAGAGATTGAATGGTAAAGATACATAAGGTACTTTGAAAGTACCTTAATCAAATAGAGGTGGGGATACTACTAAAAAGGGTGTGACCAGTAGTTTCCGTATATTATATTATTATTGTAGTATTTATTAGTTCACCAAAGGCTAAACTGGTTTGTTTACGGCGATGTTGTTTTACAGGTCAGCATCCTGTGGCTCTGTCAATCACCTACTATGTCTTACTTGGAGCAATTTGAGTGGACCTGGCTCTTAAGGATGTGGGGAAAAGTTTGGATGATCCTCTGCCACCATTCTTCCTCTTGTCCTCCATCAAGCCAGTGCCCTGTGTGGCTAGGGTCCCTATCCGCCACCACTCGACTCGATTGATCGGCAACGTACTGCTCACTCCGTCAAGCATGTGCCCTGTATGGCTAGGGTTCCCATGACAACATGGTGTAGCGCCAGCCCCGAGGGTGACGACAGATTGGGCGTCTGGCCAGCTGGTGACAAGATCTTAGCATCCGTCCCAAGCTGCATGAGACTGTCAATTCGATTCTTCAGTAGATGAAGTCTGATGTGTTGACAATGCTTCTGCATATGAGTACCATATTAGGCCATTTCACTATTTTGTGTTCAAAAGTGTTGCTGCAATATAATGCTTAGTTGCAATCAGTCACAGATGCGAGCTTTTACCATACTAGAACATTTTACTTTGACAGGAGCAATACAAGCAATGCTTCATATCAAACGTTTAAAAGGGAGCTATTTGCACTTACTGCATTTACCGTGCTGACGAACATACAGTAAACGATATTACATCTATGTCACTCTCGCCTAATATATGTTCTTACCTGTGACTGAAATGAATTGGAATCCTTATTAGGTATAGACAGCTTTAGGATCAGATGAAACTACTACCATATCATTAGCACTTAGCAGCAGTATAGTTTCAGTGGGAGAAGCAGCACGACATATGGAACTTGGAAAGAATTGTATAGGCAGGAAGATGTGAATGAATAATAATATAACAGTTGAAATTGTTCTAATTCATGTTGCCTCACCCTCACATGGTACCGATGCGCTTGGCACAGCATCATCAGTCGACGGTTTTGCTGTGAATTCCGAAACAGACAGAGTTTCAGTAGTAGTTGCAGCTGCAGGGCTAATGCATGCATTCATTGGGTGCTTGTGATGATTCTAGCTAACTATATGCGAACACACACTGATGGATGCGCGGTGGCGGCGGTGCTAGTGTTGGAGAAGAAAGAGAGATTTAGGTTTCTCTTGTCATTGCTGTCCCGCACGGGTACATCTCAGTACTCAGGATGTTTATCCCAGTACATGTCCGTGGGCTGACATGAGTTCAGCACAGATGCCAGCCAACGCTAGGCACACAGGCCCCTCGCACACACGCACTAGGCTCATGGCTCAAGTCAACATTGGCCTTAGAGACAGAGCTGCTGCTTGCCGATCGCCCGCCGCCACAGTATGCGCGGTGCCGGTAGTGGTGCGCTAGGGCAGTAGGGCCCATGGACATATTATGCCCATATGCCTAGGCTCTGGCCAACTGTGATTTGGAGAAATCAGCCAGCCAGCATGTTGGCATCGGACATGGGTTAGCGCCAAAACTACTGATAAGAACCAACTCCTCTCCGTTTGGATTCACCGTTGGCCATTGTATATAGGAACAGGCATATGCCTCTTTCACGATGTCTCCAATTCCCATGACTTGTTGTTCTCTTTTCCCGTTCCCTCTCATTAGACATCATCTTATGTGTTTATGCTAGTAGTGAATATGTGTTCACGAAAAGGAGAGGCGTCATCTGTGTGATGCTTGTTCATATATGTGCGTGGTGCCATATATATTTATATGTGTATCGGTATTGGTTTCATTCATTGGTAGGTAACTAATTTATGCCTACTATTTAATGCTATAACTTTTGAATCCATCTGTAGCCTTGAGGATTATAATACTGTATTCAAAACGTCTTTTTTATTTTTTTATTGTATTGGTCCATCACAATCTCTATATAGTATCGTAGATAAATTCCTTGGCTCAAACCTGTTACGTACGTTTCTCCTATTGATTTTTTTCCCCACTTCTAACTTGTGGTTGCGCAATCTCTGTTGATGTCAAATCAAGGAAGCTTTGAGTTTCCTTTAGGGGACAACCATTTCTCAATAAAGACCAGTGTCTCTTTAAGAATTGTGCAATTCGTGTGTGCTCTTCTGAATTTAAGTTTGGGATCATCTTCGTAGCAGAACCATCTAATTTATAGAAGTTCAAGTACGCAGGCTGTGATCACATAGAACATGACACTACTGGAAACAGAGACTTTGCCGAGTGCAAAATTCTTTGCCGAGTGTCAAAAATCGGGCACTCGGCAAAGACCTTCTTTGCCGAGTGCTGCACTCAGCAAAGAATTGCACTCGACAAAGATTTCTTTACCGAGTGTCGGGCACTCGGCAAACACGGGTACTCGGCAAAGGACTTCTTTGCCGAGTGCCAGACTCTCGGCAAAATCTCTACACTCGGCATAGGCTGTCCGCGAAACGGCGTTCGGTCACGGCCTTCTTTGCCGAGCGCCTGCTGTTAGGCACTTGGCAAAGATTTGATTTTTTTTAAAAATTCTTTGCCGAGTGCCCCAGATCTGGCACTCGGCAAAGATTTAATTTTTTTTTAAATTCTTTGCCGAGCGTCTCAGATCTGGCGCTCGGGAAAGAAATTTTTTTTAAAAAAAAAAACTTTGCCGAGTGCCCCTGGCACGGCACTCGGCAAAGATTTAAATTTTTTTATAATTTCTTTGCCGAGTGCTCCTGTGGATGCACTCGGCAAAGAAGAAATTTTTTTTAAAAAATTTAAAACACTCTTTGCCGAGTGCCTTATGGCTGGCATTCGGCAAAGACACCCTTTGCGGAGTGCCATGCCCTGGCACTCGGCAAAGTTTTTTTTGTTTTTTTTTGTTTTTGGCCTCCAATTTTTTTGTGCAGCTCTTTTAAAGCACCAGGAACTCCTAGTTACAATTTGGGGATTTTTTGTGGCTTTTTGATATATTTAGTTACTTTATTTCGTTTACTTGAATTTTTCTGGAAAATAGAAATTTGAACTGCACGTGGTACGAATAATGGAGTTTAATGATTCAAAAATTGATAGTCATGTTAGTGAGTGTTGTGAGAGGCCGTATTCAGGAACGGACCAGAAATTTCGGACATCTTATCCACGAAACATGTCCGCGAAATTGCGTGTGAAGTGTTTTTAAATTCTATAAAAAGCAAACGAAGTCCATAAATCATGAAACTTGTTGAGATGTTGTGATATCATATATTGAGGCTATGATAAAAAATTTAAAAGATTTCGTGCACGTTGTCACGTACGATGCTTACAGCACCGGGTCGACGCACTCGAGGTTATTCCTGTTTTACTCGTCATACATTAATCTTTACACACCTTAATTAACTTTGCATTACTGAAATATTGGAGTGAAAATATTGCAGGCCCGGCTGAAACAAGAAATGAAGGAACGTCAGAAGCTGGGGGCCTAGCTGGAGGCCGAGCGGTAGGCCCAGGCGCAGAGGCTGATGGACATTACGGATTTCCTACGAGGGCTTGAGCAACATATGGGCTTGTCTCTACCACCTAGGCTGTTGGTTTCACCTTCGCCTCCACGTCCTGCAGCTGCAGCTACTCCTGTGAGTATCAAAGTTTTTTACTTTCGCTTATGCTTTGCTTGTATGGCCTCTATCGTCCTAGATTAGCTATCAAAATAATCTTGTCTCACATGCAATCTTTTCTTCTTTGTGCAGTCTCCATCTGACGGTGGTTCGAATAATCCATCTCATGCACCTCCGAATGATGCATCTAGGCCTTCACCACAGTCATAGTGGCCAAGATGAGTGCATGTTGTATTTTTTACATTTGTTGTTCACTTGGTGATGGACTTGTGATATACTTGTGATGCACTTGTGGATTTTGATGGACTTGTGGACTTATTTGGATGGACTTGAGCACTTATTATTATATATTGTGATGGATGTGATATGGGCGGATGGATGTGTGGATGGATGAGATATATATGTGATATATGTTTGTACGAATGTATTTGTCATGATGGAATGCAAAAAAAAAATTACCGTTTTGGGTCACTTTGCCGAGTGTTGCACTCGGCAAAGGACCCCTTTGCCGAGTGCAATGGTCACAACACTCGGCAAAGCTGGAAAAATGGGCGACCAGAAAACAGATTTTCCAGCTTTGCCGAGTGCTGTGACCATAACACTCGGCAAAGAAATTAAAAAAAATTTAAACTTTGCCGAGTGCCAGTCATAGGGCACTCGGCAAAGAAATTTTAAAAAAAAATCAAAACTTTGCCGAGTGCCATCCATAGGGCACTCGGCAAAGAAATTTTTTAAAAAAAAATAAAAAATCTTTGCTGAGTGCCTTCCGGGTTGACACTCGGCAAAGAATTTTTTAAAAAAAAGAAAAACGTTTGCCGAGTGCCCGATGGCTGGCACTCGGCAAAGAATTTTTTAAAAAAAAATAAAAACACTTTGCCGAGCGCCTGTATGGTTGGCACTCGGCAAAGAAATTTTTCAAAAAAAATTAAAGCTCTTTGCCGAGTGCCTTCCGGGTTGACACTCGGCAAAGAAATTTTTCAAAAAAAATAAAAGCTCTTTGCCAAATGCCTCACGGGTTGGCCCTCGACAAAGAATTTTTTTAAAAAAATAAAAAATCTTTGCCGAGTGCCTCACGGGTTGGCACTCGGCAAATAATTTTTTAAAAAAATTAAAAAAATCTTTGCCGAGTGCCTGCAGGGTTGGCACTCAGCAAAGTGACCGTCAACGGGACCGGCGCCGTGACGGTTGCTTTTCTTTGCCGAGTGTCCCCGGGGCACTCGGCAAAATCTTTGTCGAGTGCCCGAATAAAAGACACTCGGCGAAGAGGGCTTTGCCGATCAAATTTTTGCCGTGTGTTCTTTGCCGAGTGCCGCACTCGGCAAAGGCTTTGCCGAGTGCAATTTGGCCTTTGCTGAGTGCCTCAGGCACTCGGCAAATAACCTGAATCCAGTTGTGTGAGCAACTATGCACATGAATCCATACTAACCCGAGTAACGAGTACTCATGAGGGATCTCAATGTCACAACTTTACAACTCGGGGTCGGATATTTGGATTTAGTACAACACATCACAAGAGAGATTGCAGCGAAAAAAACATTACAATCAAGAGGGATTGAAATACATGACTATTACAATACCAAGTTTTGAAATGCTGACTTAAACATAAAGCAACATAAGTCTATAAGGATTACAATACCGTGAGTTCAAGTAAGAGAGCAAGGGAGCCGACAAACCACATAAACAAAAGCAGTAGATAGTAGATAAGTCTAACAATATACAGTGTCGAGCCCACCGACATATCATTTAGATAAGGGTAAGGATAAAAATCCAAGGGCATGGTAGCATTGTTACTACTGCTGCTCCTCATGAGTGATCATGTTATACCACAGGCAGAAATTATGCTGCTCCTCATGAGTGACCATGCAGTATAGATCACTACACCACAACCCAAAAATAGCGTTGGAGGTGGGTCGCTAAAAGTATCAAAATATCAATGGACAGTTGGTCCCTAAAAATTTATAACAGATGGTGGGTCGCTATTTCTCGTTTCTCCAACAGAACGTCGGTCGCTATTTTTATTTTACTTTATTGTTGGAGGATCGGTCGCTAAAGCATGATATTTGATCAACCATCGGTCGTTATATATATACTGGGCTTGCGCACGCTCAACCGGTCCATTTCGCGCATAAAATGCCCTTGCCAACCCCAAATTTTCCCCCTCACGACACCACAACCCCGCGCCTCACACCCCGGCGCGGCGCTCCCTGCTCCTCACGTCTGCCGGTGGCCGCGGGCGCGACTACCCCACCCAGCGCCGCCCGCGTTTCGCTCCTGCCGAGGTTCGGACGCCGCTGCCGCGCGACACGACGGCCGCCGCCCCGTTCCCCGTCCAGCGTCGGCTCTCTGCCCGCACCGGTGCCGTCTCGCCCTCTTCTTTCCCCTTCCTTTTCCCTATGTCCTCAGCGCAAGCGGTGATGGCTCCCATGTCGGCCCTTCAGCACCGCGATGCAGGGATCCAAGGCGGGGTGCTGCACGGCGGCAAAGCAGGGGCCTGACGCGTGGTGCTCAGCGCCGGCTACGAAGGGGTCTGAGGGCAGCCGCGCCGGCCTGTGTGCCGCCGCGCTAGGGTTTGAGGTCGGCCTGCGCGCCGGCGATGGAGGGGTCCGAGGCGGCGTGCACCTGGGCGCCGGGGTGCTGAGCATCAGCGATGTATCTGCGTCTTCTGTGTTCTGTATGCGCTTTCTGCCAACATCGATATGCAGGAGGATCAAAGGTACACTAGCACCAACTGTCGTAGTTTGTTTTCAATTGGACCTATTGAATATTATCCCAGGAGAGACAATTACATCTGCAAATGCTGGCTGTGCACCAGGTGCTCCATAAAACGCACTTGCTATACTGATATCAAGCCTCAGGAGTTTGAAATTGTCCTATTTCGTCTTATTTCCTTCTTTCTTTCTACCTTGCATGCATAAGACGAAAGCTCAACATTGGCTACACTTAGTGGAATAAGTTGTGTTGCCAAAAGTAAGTAGAGAGGATTAAAGATTGCAGGGACTAAACAAGGTTAGTGGACCTATCTCTCTTCTTTTTGCTATATTTATTTTTCCTTCTCTGCATCTATTTTGCAAGCAATTAATATGGATGCTTAATATTTGTTTTTCAACTGTCACCATAGCAAACCGTGATTCCCAGTGCCATTTAGCATAAAACAGATGTAGTAAGCTGACCTAAACAAATGTGAATACGGCAACTTCTAACGAGCATGCACACTGTGTAGGTTGTTTTTGTCCCTATCTGAATCAGTTAAATAAACAGCGATGGTTTTTCAGAAACCATATTCTAACCTAAGTTAATAGGCTGACAACGAACATATATTTAAATTGATTTGACCCTCAAAAACCCCCTTCGTGATGGTTGATGCCAAGGTTAGCTACCACTTACCGGTTAATGCAGCAAACTTGCCCAGGGCTTTACAAAATTATTATTCCTGCAGAAAAAAGTGATGTGTTTTATTTCTCTTGAGTTCAGTTGTACCCCAACGATGAGCACAACAATTGTTTTGTGTCACCACACTAGATATTTCCTCCATACATTTGAGTTTACATGATGCACATTGATTGCCTTTGTTATTAATTGTCAGGTCATTATCTACTTTCATCAATGACTTCCCACATGGTCATGGCTGTGCTGACAATTGTTGATTCAGTGAGCTCAACTAAAACATATCTCTTTTTTTCCCTAATATTCTTCCGATTCTATGATTTCTTATCAGTCCACTTTTTTGAAAATTTTATCATGCCCACTTCTAATTTCAAACATTTGCCATTCCTCTTGCATAGGGTGATTAGGAAAAAAGATATTTGGCCTTACAATATTTGGCCCCATAACAAAGCGCATGCCCTCCTGCTGGTGCCATTTCTGAATCTGAAAACTATAACAACAATGTGTACATAGTCTATAGTCTGCAAGTAGAGATTCCTCCCTTCTAAAATTGGTTCATTGTGTCTTCATTTCTGCATATTTTACTTCTTCTCACCACTATCTGTTTTCTTATCTACCTTCCTAATTTCTTAAGGAAGTAGCCTAACTTGCTAATTACCTGTTGATTATAGAGAAAAATGTTATATAGTGCCCGGTTACCACTAAATACTCCCTTATTTCAATAATATTTTTTGGTGATCATACAGTTGGCACTATCTCATCTTTAGTTCACAAATTTATGGTTTCAAAGCACTACATCAGTGACAAGAAGGGCTTTATTATGTCTATTCCATCATTATGCAAAGTTTGCATCTTTTGCGATGTGATTTGTCATAATCCTGTAGCCTTATGCTCTTACTGAATGCTCATCTCTGCACTCTTTCTGTAGTTTTCTCTTTCACGTCTCTGAATTCATAAGTTGATCTTTCTTATGAGCAGAGTGTGCCAGGCTTCATCCGTCAACTTATCAAAGGCTTATGGTTGTCACTGCTCCCGCTTCTTTAATGGCAAGCGAAGCAAATTTAAGCAGCTTAACAAGAGTTTACCTGTTTTGGTTGTGCTATTTATATCTAACAGCACTATGTTTGCTCAAGTACCTTTGTACGCATACTTTATTTGGGGCTGGGTATGCAAGAGGACATACACACACATTTGTACGGGCTTATATGCTATTACGCAAAAAGGACTACTTATTCCTTCTGCATTTCTAGCTGGCGCAACGTGTTGAAATGGAGAGACAATGTTTGAATCATAATTGACTGATATATACCGCATTGGTCACTGCATCTAAATCTGTTGCATATCGAGAATATAGTCAGTCTCCTACCCGCGTGAAGCGTGGGTTTACATGCTAGTTCTACTTTATTCTTTCAGCACGTCTGTATGTAGTATTTGGTTTTCTCATTCAATGCTGTTTAGTGGTTACTGATAATTGACTTGTCATTGACAGGTCACCGGCATGGTCCCTGCTGAGTATCGATTCTACTGGAGCACTCTTGAATGCCAAACTCAGCTCTCCAAATTCTTCTCAGATCCATTTTAGGACAGCCGCAAACGCTTTTTAAGTTAGTAGTAGTTCTGGTGGTATAGTAGTATATTTTTTAACATAGTAGACTTACCTCTGACACGTTCTTGCATAATGAATACTACTTTGTATTAGTAGTTTTAGTAGTAACCAAATACTTAATAGGAAAACATGGCAATAGTAGTGTTAGTAGTATTCAGACATGGCATTAGTAGTATTCAATGTTTACAAGTCTTGGGCTCATTGAAAAAATTCTCATTTTTGCCAGACCATCTTCATGCCTACCTTAAAATAAGTCAGCCAACACCAGGCAAGTGTTACTCCCTTCCTCGATCTATTGTTGTTCAAATTAAATTTATTGATCTACAAGTTGAGTTTACATGTACTGGATGTGTGGATTGAATAGAGGATAACTTATCAGCTTGTCTTGTTGAATCATTATTTTTGTTGTCTGCTCCGAGCCTGTCATCAAAGTGTAGCACCCGGTTTTAAGGACAAAACCAGATACAAACCATATGTGAGCCCAGGAAGTCAAATCTCACATATAGCTACAAATAAGGGTAATATCAATAGACAATGCTTAAATACATAATGTATTAGTATAAAGAATATAACCTTAGATAGCAAACAGCGGAAATACAACTCCGATCTTCAGGCGAAGACTTCAAATCCACAGGGACAATTGACTGGTTGACCATAAGCCTAATTCCTTTAAACTCTAGCAATCTGGTACCCATCCGGGATTTTTCCAAAGATTTAAAAAGTAAAGCAAGCGTAAGTATATGTCGTACTCAACAAATATAACATGGGGTTCATGAGGCTCAAAAGACTGACACTGGTTTAACTGCGATTGGCTTTTAATGGTCACAATTTTAGCATAAGAGTAGTAACAAGTTTACCACGAGCCCATATAAACACATGATCAGGTAAACATGAATAATGAATAGCATAAATAATTAATCATTAGTGAGTATCTTCATCATCCATATCATTAGTGTTCATCATCTATTCCATAAATGTTCTAAGACCGTTCGTGATTGTGAGCACGGCTGATATACCAGTTTTACACTCTGTAGAGGTTGTACACTTTCACTGTGAGTCATGATTTACCCTTTCGCCTGATGTGGCCAACCTCTTGACCCACTACCAAGAAAGGTCAGCAGGGTTCACTATGAAGCCTTTCAAAGATTCGTCTAACAAGTTAGGGCCGCTAAGGTTGAAAGCTCCAGTTTGGTTTTGGTGAATTGATAAAACCCTAAAGTGCTAACCTAGTTTATCAAGTGATCATGAGATAGGTACCATATTTCCAGTGGTGAAGCAAATGAAGATCATGACATAAAGATGGCGACGCCATGGTGATGATCAAGTGCTTGGACTTGGAAAGAAGAAAGAGAAAAACAAAAAGCTCAAGGTAAAAGTATAAATTGTAGGAGCTATTTTGTTTCGATGATCAAGACACTTAGAGAGTGTGATCACATTTAGGTTTGATAGCCATACTATTAAGAGGGGTGAAACTCATATCGAAATGCGGTTATCAAAGTGCCACTAGATGCTCTAACTTATTGCATATGCATCTAGAATCTAGTGGAATGCTAACACCCTTGAAAATGTTTGTGAAAATATGCTAACACATATGCACAAGGTGATCCACTTGGTGCTTGACACATTTAAGCAAGGGTGAAGAAGTTAGAGGTGAAAAGGAGTTAGTCTCGCTCGTCACAAGGTGACCAGACGCTGGTCTCTGAGGAACCGACGTGTCCAGTCATTTGTAACAGCGAAGACGCTGGCATCGGTCAATCGACCGGACGCTGAGTCATGGACTGACCGGACGCTGAGGTCTAGGGTCCGTCCTATTGTCGGACAGCACAGTGAAAAGTCACAGAGTGACCGGACGCTGGAAGAGTCCGATCAAGCATGACCGGACATGCCCGATCGAAGAAAAACATTTCTAAAACCTTACTGGAAACGACCAGACGCTGGAGGCTGCACGTCCAGTCAGTTATAGCGCAGCGTCCGGTCAACTCATGTGACCGTTGATATTGGGACACGTGGCTATCGTCGGGCGATCGGACGCTGAGATCCAGTGTCCGGTCAATATGACCGGAGCGTCCGGTCACCCCGTGTTGTGCCCAGTGAAGGGGTACAACAGCTCTATTTTATGGAGGCTTCTATTTAAGCTCCATAGCTGGCTTAAGCTCTCACTCTTGGCCATTTACATTGACATAGCAACCTTGTGAGCTTAGCCAAAGCCCTCCCACTCATCTCCATCATGATTCATCATCTTTGTGAGATTGGGAGAGAATCTAAGTGTATTGCTTGAGTGATTGCATCTAGAGGCACTTGGTGTTCATGTTTCACTGCAGGATTCGCTTGTCACTCTTGGTGGTTGCTGCCACCTAGACGGCTTGGAGCAGCAAGGATCATCGAGCGGAGGTTGGTGATTGTCTCCAGCTCCGATCGTGGTGATTGTGAGGGGTTCTTGACCTTTCTCCGGTGGAGAGCCAAAAGGTACTCTAGTGGATTGCTCATAGCTTGAGTGGTCCTCATCTTGTGTTGGTTGTGCGGCACCCTATTGAGGGTTTGGCATGTGAAGCCAATTAGCGCGTGAACCTCTAAGTGAGTGAATCGCCACAACGAGGACTAGCTTGCCGGCAAGCAAGTGAACCTCGGTAAAAAATCATTGTGTTCATCGTTGATTCCGAGGTGATTGGTCTTCATTGTTATTCATCCTTGTGATTCATTGGTTCCTTCATCTACACGGCGGTATAACCTTCTTGATCACTCTCTTTACATTATCGCAAACTAGTTGTCAAGCTCTTTAGTGTAGCTAGTTGTGAGAGCTTGTTTGCTTGGTTGGTGTGACTCTTTAGTTAGCCTTTGAGAGCACACTAACATAGGGTAGTGTCATAGCTATTGTGTGAATAGATACTATCTAAACTAGAATTATGGTAGGTAGCTTGCATTTTGAGTAGGCTAGCGCAACACTTGCTTCGCCTCATAATTGTCTAACCATTTTGTTAAGTGTTGTTGTAGAAATTTTTATTAGGCTATTCACCCCCCCTCTAGCCATTAGGACCTTACAAAGGTTTTCCCATCAGTAAGCATGAACCCCCTCCAAGGAGTGACTAACAAAATACATAGAAACCAAAGTGCACCCTCTTGGTAGGCCAAGATCATACAAACCGGAGCCCCTCTTGCGCCATAAAGGTAACAACTAACAAGCTAGAAAAGGTCCTCATACTGAGCTAAAGCCAGAGCCATATAGCCCTCAGAGCTGTACTGTAAGTCCCGGATGATCACTTATAGATAAGTCCTTAGGAAGAGGAATCTAGAGCATTTAGAAAGTAGCTAAACACTCCAGTCCCCTATTTTCATGTTGCTAAAAAATATCTTTTAGTGTTTATTGCATATACCATTAGTCAAGTTACGAGATCATGTTTGTAGTTGAGCACTAGCAAAGCTACCTAATGCAATAACCCAAAGGCATCAAGGTACAAGTGCAAATTACTAGGAAATCCTTAGTGGCCGCCAAGGTAGACACATGCAGTATGAATTAAATGATTAAAGGTGTGTAGGACAACAAGAAAGATCCCATGCTATACTTGCCTTAAACATCGATCCTTCGGTAAGCTTTAATCTTCAACGTTCTTCTTCTTCTTTTTGATCACCACGTATATCTTACCTACTGGACGTAATCATAAAGCACCACACAAACATTCATACAATCATACACGAAGCAAACAATAGATCTAAATTAGAACAATACACCAAACATGAAATCAAGATGAAAAGTTTGTAAAACGAATCAACATCTCGTTACGAACATACAGACGCGAAGAGCACGCTAATCGGAGCTACGATTGAAAAGATACAACTACCGAAAGATTTACTTTATACGTGAAAAAGAAAACTATAGGCTTCATTTATCTTAACTATATAGAAGCTTATATAAATTGAATTGAATCAAATTTAGATTCGAATTATAAAACTAAAGTAAAACAAATTATATTTTATTTATAAAATCTAGTTGCATAATTATTAATCAAGATATGATTTAAACCATGAAATTCAGAAATAGTAATATGATAAACACTTCTCCTAACACGTAGATCTCGTTGCTATGAATCTAGCACAACTTGAATGGGCTAAAACGGAGTTAAAATGTAGAAGATATGATTTAAATAAGATTTCTTTTATTAAAATAATAGATTAAATCTAATCTCAAATTTTAAAAGTTGAAAACATATTTAACAGTAGTATGAATATGTAGATTATGAAATTATGAACCTAAGGCAAGTTGAACGGGTCAAATCGGAGTTAAAACGGAGAAATTATGGTTAAAACAAAATCAGTGGTAAATCTGTAAATAAGTGAAAACGTATTTTGAATCAAATCGACGAAACTACGCTTTTTAAAGAAGAAAACGCAATCTGTGATTGCGTCTTGGACCACGGGTTAATTTGCCTAAAATATAGGGGCTCTTTAGCAAAAAGAACAACGAAGGGGTATGTTTTAATTTGTGTCATAGATCTTAGATTGGACGGCTCAGCATGATTGTGTATTTCTACTGTATTTCAGGATTTGTTTTTGTAAAGGAAAACGGCCACAAATAGAGCATGACGTTGGAGATGGTGTCATCAAGCTAGCTAGCAAATTGAATCATGGCGACGCATGCAAGGCTCACGGCCGGTGGCCGGTGGCGCCATGCACGGCGGCGACCGGAGCAACAGAGATTGAAAGAGAGAGAAAGGGAGTATTGGGGCTTCATCACCTTGAAGCAGGGCTCGGCAGTGGACGGCGACCCTTCCTGCAATGCTCGACTGCGATGGCCTAAAAACAGAGAACGAGATGGAGCAAGGAAACGGCCCCGACAGCTTCTTCACCTGTACGTGGAGCTTAGAAACAGGTCGTGGACAGCTACGAGAACCACTAGCGCGGCTGAGGCGGCTGCACTCCAGGCTCGGCGGGATCCAAAACGAGCGGCAGAGCTAGCTAGGGCAAGGCGGCAATGCGTAGATGGGAAAAGGAGATAGGGCGGCGTGATGCGGGCTTCAGCTTTTAAAGGGACGGAGCGACGTGGGCGGCACGGCAAGGCAGTGCCGTAGCGGCATGGGGCTCTCGGCGGCGTCCAACTCAAGCAGAGTCCCAGTCGGACCCGAGGTAGGAGAAAGCGCTGACGCGTGGGTCCCACATGGCAGGGAAACAAAGAGGAAAAGAAGAGGAGCACGCCTGTGCTTCGGCTGGGTCGGAGTTGGACCAACGGCGAGCGCGTTGGGCCTGCTGCCAACCGGAGGAAAGGAGAAGGGAGGAGTGGCCTGTGGCCCGGGGAAAAAAATAGTGCAGGCCGGCAGCTGGCTTTGGGCCGAATAGGAGTGGAGGATAATGAAAAATACTTTTCCAAATTTTCTTTTCTATTCTTCTCTTTTTTTTCATTTTCAAACCAAATTCAAATATGAATCCGATCAAATTTGAATAGGATTTCAATACACTTTTCAACTTAATTAAAAATGAGAAATTTTGGTAAGTTCTCAAAAATAAATTTTACAACCTTTTTAAATTATTTTATTCTCAAATTTTCTTTTTCCATCTTTTCTTTTACTTCAAAGCTATTTTTAATTTATTTCCAAAAGCTATTTAAACCATTTTGAATCTTGATTCAAAACCACTCAACCAAATAGATCAAATGCACCTGGCATGTATGCACAAACATGTTGCTACCTTAGGATAAATTTTAAATTAATGAACATTTTTATTTTCCTATGTTTTCATGAGCACACAAATTCAAAATTACCTCATTTTACATCTACTTCAATATGAGCAAATTTTATGGGTGTTACACAAAGTCTAAGAAACAATAAACTCAAGTAGTGAAGTCTTGAATGGTGAAAATAAAACACAAACTAAGCACTGGACGTTTCATTTTTGAAGGCAAACTGAATGTGATTTATATTTGTAAAACTGTGTCTTCTCACTCCCTTATAAGTTGTACATTGGAACTTGTACTTCATTAGACTACTGATTCTACCATTTTTTCAGGAACTTTTGGATGCTGAGCTTGTTGGTTTTCATGGACATGTGATATGCTAAACTTTTGATCATCAGCTAGAATTAGCCTTGCTTTTGATCAGCAGGTACTTCAAACAAGGACTAGTTTGATGTTAAGTGACATTACATGTATAATGTACTTGTTCAATACATGAATCAATGTATGGATAATGTGATCACTTTTGAATGTCATCACTTTTGTGTACGTGAATCAATGTATGGCTAAGGTTTGATCATCAGCTATACCTTCAGACCAGCTTTTATTTATTTTTATCTGTTTACAATTGAGCCCGTCGAATTATTGGTCGCTAAAAGTTATTATAGCATTGGACCGTCGGTCGCTAAAAGCTCTAACATATTGTCGGTCACTAAAAGCTCTAACATATCGTCGGTCGCTAAAAGTTGGACCATTGAACTGTCCGTTGCTAAAGATGATGTCCATCGTTGTTTACATATAACGACGGCTTCATTAGCAACTGCAGGGGTCCATCGCTATAACCTTTAGCAAGTGATTGTCCATCGTTGTACACCCCTTTCAGCAACTCTAAATCAGTCGCTATTTAAAGGTTGTGGTGTAGTGGTAGAACACCTTGTATGTATGTGTGCATTTTGTACATCTTCTCAAGCTGCTCCCGGAGCTATTTTAGCGCTCCACAAACCAAACGACCTCCTAACCAATTGCTTCACACGAGATTTCCCAAAAATCATGCTGACTGAAGTTGCTTTGTGCGATAGGAGCTAAAAAAATTGAGCTTCACCTGGCTCCCTCCACTCCCGTGGATGCATCATGCGGCCATGGTCCAGTTTGCCCTGGGGCACATGGAGAGGGGCCTCCAGGCCAGCGCAGATGACACCACCGTAGGGAAGGATGGAGGCCACATAGGGAATGAAAGGGGTGAAGAGGCTGGTGTGGGAATGGGCAGAGGAAGCACGACGCTAGCCCTCGCAGCTGCGGGCACGCGTGCCATGTTAGCCACGTGTGCTTGGGCTCCTGTAGCAAGCCATGCATGCTCGAGCTCCTCCAGCTGGCCAAGGCATGCTCTGGAGGTAAGATTAGGGATGAAAACGGTACGGATATTTTCCGACCGTATTCGAAACCAAATCCATTTAGAGGGGTTGAGATCTGTCCGTATCCGAGTCCGGATATCCAACATCCGATACCATATCCGTATCCGAATACTCAAATCGCATATTTATGATGTCGATATCCAATCATATCCTATCCGATATAGTTGACACTATCCGTATTCGAATCCGAATCCGGACAGAAATATGAAAACAAATGTAATATCGGTGATATTCGTCCGTATCCGATCCGTTTTCATCCCTGGGTAAGATGCGTGCAGTGGAGAGAGAAGAATCAAAGAGAAATAAGGGAAGAAAAACAAATAAAGTAGAAAAAAAAATAGAAGGGTATTATAGATAATTTGTCATTTTTCAAAACCAGAAGAACCGGTTTTTACCAAACGTTTCTCTACCAAGACAAACAATGCTGGAATTTTGGATTTTTCAAATTTCTCTCATTAAAATATTCCAAAATTAAGAATGGGTTTAGTTACTTAAATTCAAAAAGTGAATCAACGAATTTTAGTATCTAGTTATTAGTTAAAAAAATATTTATTAAAATACAAAAAAGGATTGAATAATTTTACTTTCTAATCATTTTTTTATTTCAAATCCAAAAACAGCTGCTCCACTATAGAAGCCATAGCTAAAGCTGTTTTAGCTGTAGCTAGAGTTATACCAAATTAACATGCCTTAACTATGGCATATGCAGCACATGTGTTGCCCTGAAGATTTTACTATTTTTTTTTCGCTACCGCTGCCTCTGAGCATGTTTTGTTAAGAGGGAAATAAAGTTACGACACAAGATTCTAGCAAGCCCAGACTTAGCAAGATCAACACGACACAATTGAGCAATATATATGCATCTCACAAGGATCACCAATAAAGTTCAAGTAATTACATGAAAACAACTCACAACTTAACAATTGAGCACTAAGAGTTTATCCGGTTTGCATTGCAGGCATGACTACTATCAAAGAGTCCCAACTGACTAGAGGGTTCTACGTGCTAATATATTCAGAGAGCCCAAAGGAGAGGACTAAACATTTTAAATATTTTTTTCATATATTATATTATATATATTCAATCAATATAATGGATACTCATGTATATATGTATACATTATAATCAGTCTTTAATTCCCATATCATACCATACGAATGTATATTTATTACATGTTATGACCCTTTTAATATTGGTTAATTTAATTAGCTTTCTTTTGTCACTGCATTTAAAGTTAGTTTTTTTTAAACAATCAATGCCTCTTTAACAAAATAATATACGTATTGTACCTTGCTTTAAGTATATATCCAACAATGTAAAGTTTTTTTCTATAATAATTGGATTGCCTATCACAACCATAAACACTCCTGTGCCGCCACTTGTACTGGTGGTTGCAAAGGTGAGCAACGTGCATGTTAGCATACCTATTAGCATGACACACACTACTAGATAATAGACTTTAGAACGATGTCCCAATTTAGCATTAGCCTCGGCATTTTGTTGCCCCCGGGACTAAAGGACCCTTTACCTTTTAGTCCCGGTTGGTAATACCAGCCGGGACTAAAGCTTTTAGTCCCGGTTTGGATTATGCCCCGGGAATAAAGATTAATCTTTAGTCTCGAATTGACCCCCTAACCGGGACTAATTATCCCGGCCTATAATCCAGCTCATTTCTTCCTCCCCGAGCCCGAGCCAT
Source organism: Miscanthus floridulus (assembly GCF_019320115.1). NCBI lineage: Eukaryota > Viridiplantae > Streptophyta > Magnoliopsida > Poales > Poaceae > Miscanthus > Miscanthus floridulus. Next base: position 24,601,820 of record NC_089583.1, on the reverse strand, counting down.
TCCATTCAAACTCACTGCCTCTGTTCTTCAGCTTGTTGTTGTTCTTGCTCTCTCCCCCTCCATGGGTGTTGCTCTTCGATTTTGGAGGTAACAAACTTAATCCTCTTATGTTTTATCAGTAGCTTGTCTCATTTTGCGATGTAGATGCATGTGTAACTTTATATGTTGGACTTTATTATGATTTTATATGTCATATTTAGCTCAAAATCACATGATGATTTGTATATATGTTTGGATAAACAAAAGTTAAATTAGTTCATCAAAATCACGCCTCGCTCGTCCTCGCTGGAGCACGCGCCATCCTCGTCCCCGGCGGCTTACGTGATCTTAGAATTAATTTGTCCATGAAATCAAAAACTTAGAAAATAGTTAGAAAATTATAGAAAATCCGTACTAGTTGAACTTGCGGACCGTGTTCAGCTCGGTCAACATGTTCTCTGCCGAGAGGTAACGGACGTCAAGGAGGAGCTTTGATTCTATGAGGAAGAGCGGCAACGGTCGTGAAAGACCATGTTCCCTTTCTCGTAGAATCGGAGCTCTTCCTTGGCCAAGTACGGTGCCGTCCGGTGGAGAAATGCTGGCCGAGATGATCACGTAAGCAAGGTCAACTAGTACGGATGGTTATTTATTGAAATATATTTTTGAGCTATAATTTGATGGATATTTGATAACTTCAGACCTACAAATGTCATCTACAAATGTTACTATCCTCGGCAACCTAAATGCCCACGAGCTCGCCGATATCGAGTAGGTCACTTAGAATTATTTTTTCCATGAAATGAAATACTTAGAAATCATGCCTTTTATTTTTTAGAATTAATTTTTCCATGAAATGAAAAACTTAGAAAATAGTTAGAAAACTGTAGAAAATCCGTACTAGTTGAACTTACGGACCGTGTTCAGCTCGGCGAGCATGTTCTCTGCCGAGCGGTAACGGACGTCAAGGAGGAGCTTTGATTCTACGAGGGAGAGCGGCAACGGTCTTGGAAGACCGTGTTGCCTTCCTCGTAGAATCGGAGCTCTTCCTTGGCCAAGTACGGTGCCGTCCGGTGGAGAAATGCTCGTCGAGATGATCACGTAAGGAAGGTCAACTAGTACGGATAGTTATTTATTGAAACATGTTTTTGAGCTATGTGATTTCTATGTCATTTTTAGCTCAAAATCACATGATGATTTACAATAGTAAAATCACTTAATAGTTTGGTATTTTACTATTATACATAGTACATATTTCATGGTTTAGTTAGATAAATAAATAATTTTAGTTTTATTTAAATATATTATTTTAGAAAATGTGAAATTTACAGTAGTTTGCAAAAATAAGTATAGAAAGTAGATGACAACTGGTATCGGATCATCGGCCTCTCGTTCGGTTGCGAAACGACTGAGGCCAGAACTCCCTCTCATTATCTGCGGCAAGTGTAAGCAGAAGATTGTGATGGAGTACCGAGTCAAGAGACAGGGACCCAACAAGGGTCGTGTTTTCTACAAGTGCCCGGATCGCGATGTGAGTTTCTTACGCATTTGATTATTATGGCTAATTGACCTGCTTTTCTTGAATATTTTTGACTAAATATTTTTTGGCTTTAATTTCAGTGGGAGGGCAATGGATGCGATGGTTGGTACTAGGAGGAAGATTATGCTACATACGTACAGAATTCGGCTGCTACTGATGAGGCAGTGAGCCAGCAGGAGAAGCTTATTGATATTCAACAGAAGAATGATTTGTCTATTTTAGTTGCGTACGATCATGAAATAATTATGTTACTGAAGTGCATTGTAGTTTTAGTTTGTTTAGTGATAGTTGGGATTGCTTACGTTGTAGCCAGGCTTAGTTAATTAATCAACTGTATGTGTGTCATTTATGTTGTGTAATAAAATACTTAATTATGTTCAAGGTTTTCATAATTTATCGTGTAATACAGATTATGTCACGCCATTGGATGTACAATACCGATCGCCGCTCCCAAGACTTTATTGAGGGCTTGCACTATTTCTTAGGTGTGGCTGAGGCAAATAAGCGGGATGGTTTCGTGTGCTGTCCATGTGCCCTATGTAAGAATTTAAAGGAATATTCAAGGTCAATGAGTCTTCATTCACATTTGCTTAAGTCATGTTTCATGTCAAACTATATATGTTGGACTAAGCATGGAGAAAGCGGGGTCATAATAGAAGAAGGTGAAGGAGAAGATTTAGACATTGATGACATTATTGCTCAGTATGGTGCCTTTGATGATACTACAATGGGGGAGATGAAGAAGATGTAGCGGTAGAAGATAATCTCGGTGATGCTCTTGGCGATGCCATTCGTGATGCACAATAAGAATGGAAAAGTAAAAAAGAGAAAGTTAAGTTCGAGCGCATGCTTGAGGATCATAGGAAGTTGCTATACCTGACGGTCGAAGAGGGGCAAAAAAAGCTAGGTACAATACTGGAATTGCTATAGTGAAAGGCAAAGAATGATGTATCCGACAAGGCATTTGGGAATTTATTGAACCTCATAAAGAAGATGCTTTCGAAGCCAAATGAATTACCCACCACTACGTACGAAGCAAAAAAGGTTGTCTACCCTTTAGGATTAAAAATCCAAAAGATACATGCATGTCCTAATGACTGCATCCTCTACCATGGCAATGAATACGAGAATTTAGATGAATGCCCGGTATGTAAAGCATCGCGGTATAAGATCAGGCGCGATGATCCTAGGTGACGTCGAGGGTGAACAACGTCCTAGAAAGAAAATCCCTGCCAAGGTTATGTGGTATGCTCCTATAATACCACGCTTAAAACGTTTGTTCAGAAATAAAGACCATGCAAAGTTGTTGCGGTGGTATAAAGAAGACCATAAGGTAGACAATATGCTGAGACACCCAGCTGATGGGTCCCAGTGGAGAGCGATAGACAGGAAATTTCTAGAGTTTGCAAATGAGGCTAGAAACTTAAGGTTCGCCTTAAGTATAGATGGTATGAATCCTTTTGGAGAGCAGAGCACTAGTCATAGCACTTGGCCAGTTACTCTATGTATCTACAACCTTCCTCCATGGTTATGCATGAAGCGGAAGTTCATTATGATGTCGATCCTCATCCAAGGTCCGAGGCAACCTAGCAATGATATTGATGTCTATCTGAAGCCATTAGTTGAAGAACTTCTAGTTTTATGGAACAAACCAGGTGTACGTGTCTAGGATGAGTACAAACAAGAACACTTTGACCTACAAGCAACGTTGTTCGTAACAATCAATGATTAGCCTGCTTTAAGTAATCTTTTAGGTTAGACAAACAAAGGAATATAATGCATATACACATTATTTTGATGACCTTGACAGTATATATTTGAAAAGATGTCGAAAGGTCGTGTACGTTGGCCATCGTCGATTCTTTCCTTTGAATAACCAAGTAAGAAAGAAAGGGAAGCATTTTAAAGGTAAGCCAGACCACCGGAAGAAGCCTCATAACCGAACCGGGGAAGATGTACTCGCAATGGTCAAGGATGTGAAAGTAGTATTTGAAAAGGGACAAGGCAGTGAATCTAGTTCCCAAAGATGCTAAGGGCCACGCACCCATGTGGAAGAAGAAGTCCATCTTTTAGGAGCTACCCTATTGGCAAGTCCTAGAGGTCCGCAACGTAATCGACGTGATGCACCTGACAAAGAATCTTTGTGTGAACCTGTTAGGATTCATGGGTGTGTACGGGAAGCCAAAGGATTCACTTGAAGTATGCTAGGACTTGCAGGGCATGAAAGAACGAGACAACCTTCATCCAGAGAAGACAGATGATGGACGTCATTACTTAAGTCCTGCTAGCTACACGCTTAGCAAAGAAGAGAGGGACAGCATGTTCGAATGTCTAAGCAGCATCAAGGTCCCATCGGGATTCTCCTCCAATATAAAGGGTATAATAAATGTGCCAGATAAGAAATTCCTAAACTTAAAGTCCCACGACTGCCACGTGCTTATGACGTAATTGCTTCCAGTTGCTTTAAGAGGAATTCTACCTCCACATGTACGTCTAGCCACCGTGAAGCTATGTGCATTCCTCAATGCAATTTCTCAGAAGGCAATCAATCCAGTGGAACTAGCTACTCTACAGAATGATGTGGTTCAATGTCTTGTTAGCTTTGAGTTGGTGTTCCCTCCATCCTTCTTTAATATCATGACACACATCCTAGTTCATTTGGTGAAGGAGATTAGTATTCTTGGACCTGTGTTCTTACATAACATGTTCCCCTTCGAGAGGATTTATGGGAGTCTTAAAGAAATATGTGAAAGTCCGTTCTAAGCCTAAAGGAAGCATCAGCCCAGGGCTATGGAACAGAGGAGGTCATTGAGTTCTATGTTGACTTTATTCCTGACCTTGCCTCGATTGGCGTTCCCGAATCACGACACGAGGGGAGACTCAGTGGTAAAGGAACTTTAGGGAAGAAAACATATATCGGCATGGAAGACAATTATTTCAATAAAGCACACTACACAGTTCTTCAGAACTCGTCATTGGTGCATCCGTACATCGAAATACATAAGGAGTTCTTACGATCCAAGTTTCCAGGAAAGACTAAAGCTTGGATTAGGCGTCAGCACATGAAAAGTTTTAGTGGTTGGTTGCGAAAAGAATGTCAAGGCGATGACAATATTGATGAGCAACTGTATTTGTTTGTTGGCTAGGCAGCCATCGTGGTATATCCTCATGTATCAAGGGTACGAGATAAATGGGAATACATTTTACACAGTTGCCCAAGATAAAAGAAGCACTAATCAAAATAGTGGTGTTCGCATAGATGGCACAGATCCAAATGGGAATATACAAACATATTATAGCCGCATAGAAGAGATATGGGAACTAGACTACGCACCTAATTTTAAAGTCTCTTTGTTCCGGTGCCAATGGGTGAAGCTGACCAGAGGAGGGGTAACAGTCGATAAAGAGTATGGAATGACAACAGTGGACCTCAACAATATTGGGTACAAAGAGGAACCATTCGTCCTTGCTGCCGATGTGAGTCAGGTGTTCTATGTGAAAGACATGTCTATAAAATCAAAGAGAGGAAAAAACGAAGACATCAACTCAATGATCAATGAGCCAAAGCGCCACATAATTCTTTCTGGGAAAATAAATATAGTAGGAATTAAAGACAAGTCAGACATGTTAGAAGATTACGAAAGAAATGTCCGAATTCCAACCTTCATAGTGAAGAAAGATCCAAGCATCATGTTAAATGATGAAGACACTCCATGGTTACGACAAGATCATAACCAAGGGTCATACGTCAAGAAGAAATTCACTGTTGTGCCCGCATGATACAACGATGTATGTTTAATATATTATGTTTTAGAGAAGGATATTATGTAATATGTTATGACTTCACAATTATAGATATTGCTGAGATGATCAAACTTGGTATTCAGAGTTTTTTCATCTGAGGTCATTTAGTGTCTCATTTGAGCAAGTTTGACCAAGTCAAATTTGGTCAAATAAAAAAACAACACTTTGACTCTAGTATTATGAACTCTAAATGACTTTAAATTGAAAAGTTTTAAATACCAAGTTTATTAAACTCATCAATATCTACAATTGTTGTTTTGGTCAACTTTCCATTTGAGAAAGTTTGGATGGTTCAAATTTGTGATTTTTAAATTTTAACGCCTACAAACTAGTTTTCGAGACCCTAGATTGTCTCAAATTGAAACGTTTTGAATACCAAGTTTGTTAAGCTCATCAATATCTACAATCCTTATATAGATCATTTTTCCATTTGAGAAAGCTTGAATAAAATATAGTTCAAATTTCACAAGTGTGTGACATAGTTTTAGAAAGTCTATACGAGATTCAAGAAGTTGTGACTAGTGTTTGATAAACATTTCTCAAATGGGAAAATGAGCTATGTAATAATTGTAGATCTTGCTGAGATGATCAAACTTGGTATTCAGTGTTTTTTCATCTGAGGTCATTTAGTGTCTCATTTGACCAAGTTTGACCAAGTCAAATTTGGTCAAATGAAAAAACAACACTTTAACTCTAGTATTATGAACTCTAAATGACTTCAAATTGAAAAGTTTTGAATATCAAGTTTGTTAAACTCAAAAATATCTACAATTGTTGTTTTGGTCAACGTTCCATTTGAGAAAGTTTGGACGGTTCAAATTTATGATTTTTAAATTTCGACACCTACAAACTAGTTTTCGAGACCCTATATTGTCTCAAATTAAAAAGTTTTGAATACCAAGTTTGTTAAGCTCATCAATATCTACAATCCTTATATAGGACATTTTTCCATTTGAGAAAGCTTGAACAAAATATAGTTCAAATTTCACAAGTGTGTGACATAGTTTTAGAAAGTTTATATGAGATTCAAGAAGTTATGACTAGTGTTTGATAAAAATTTCTCAAATGGGGAAATGTGCTATGTAACAATTGTAGATCTTGCTGAGATGATCAAACTTGGTATTCAGAGTTTTTACGTCTGAGGTCATTTAGTGTCTCATTTGACCAAGTTTGACCAAGTCAAATTTGGTCAAATGAAAAAACAACACTTTGACTCTAGTATTATGAACTCTAAATGACTTCAAATTGAAAAGTTTTGAATACCAAGTTTGTTAAACTCAAAAATATCTACAACTTGTTGTTTTGGTCAACGTTTCATTTGAGAAAGTTTGGATGGTTCAAATTTGTGATTTTTAAATTTTAACACCTACAAACTAGTTTTCGAGACCCTATATTGTCTCAAATTGAAAAGTTTTGAATACCAAGTTTGTTAAGCTCATCAATATCTACAATCCTTATATAGGCAATTTTTTCATTTGAGAAAGCTTGAACAAAATGTAGTTCAAATTTCACAAGTGTGTGACATAGTTTTAGAAAGTCTATACGAGATTCAAGAAGTTGTGACTAGTGTTTGATAAAAATTTCTCAAATGGGAAAATGAGATATGTAATAATTGTAGATCTTGCTGAGATGATCAAACTTGGTATTCAGAGTTTTTTCATCTGAGGTCATTTAGTGTCTCATTTGATCAAGTCAAATTTGGTCAAATGAAAAAACAACACTTTAACTCTAGTATTATGAACTCTAACTGACTTCAAATTGAAAAGTTTTGACTACAAAGTTTGTTAAACTCAAAAATATCTACAATTGTTGTTTCGGTCAACGTTCCATTTGAGAAAGTTTGGACGGTTCAAATTTATGATTTTTAAATTTCGACACCTACAAACTAGTTTTCGAGACCCTAGATTGTTTCAAATTGAAAAGTTTTGAATACCAAGTTTGTTAAGCTCATCAATATCTACAATCCTTATATAGGACATTTTCCATTTGAGAAAGCTTGAACAAAATATAGTTCAAATTTCACAAGTGTGTGACATAGTTTTAGACAGTCTATATGAGATTCAAGAAGTTATGACTAGTGTTTGATAAAAATTTCTCAAATGGGGAAATGCTGCTATGTAACAATTGTAGATATTGCTGAGATGATCAAACTTGGTATTCATAGTTTTTTCATCTGAGGTCATTTAGTGTCTCATTTGACCAAGTTTGACCAAGTCAAATTTGGTCAAATGAAAAAACAATATTTTGACTCTAGTATTATGAACTCTAAATGACTTCAAATTGAAAAGTTTTGAATACCAAGTTTGTTAAACTCAAAAATATCTACAATTGTTGTTTTGGTCAACGTTTCATTTGAGAAAGTTTGGACTGGTTCAAATTTGTGATTTTTAAATTTCGACGCCTACAAACTAGTTTTCGGGACCCTAGATTGTCTCAAATTGAAAAGTTTTGAATACCAAGTTTGTTAAGCTCATCAATATCTACAATCATTATATAGGCCATTTTTTCATTTGAGAAAGCTTGAACAAAATGTAGTTCAAATTTCACAAGTGTGTGATATAGTTTTAGAAAGTCTATACGAGATTCAAGAAGTTGTGACTAGTGTTTGATAAAAATTTCTCAAATGGGAAAATGAGCTATGTAATAATTGTAGATCTTGCTGAGATGATCAAACTTGGTATTCAGAGTTTTTTCATCTGAGGTCATTTAGTGTCTCATTTGACCAAGTTTGAGCAAGTCAAATTTGGTCAAATGAAAAAACAACACTTTAACTCTAGTATTATGAACTCTAAATGACTTCAAATTGAAAAGTTTTGAATACCAAGTTTGTTAAACTCAAAAATATCTACAATTGTTGTTTTGGTCAATGTTCCATTTGAGAAAGTTTGGACGGTTCAAATTTATGATTTTTAAATTTCGACACCTATAAACTAGTTTTTGGGACCCTAGATTGTCTCCAATTGAAAAGTTTTGAATACCAAGTTTGTTAATCTCATCAATATCTACAATCCTTATATAGGACATTTTTTCATTTGAGAAAGGTTGAACAAAATATAGTTCAAATTTCACTAAGTGTGTGACATAGTTTTAGAAAGTCTATATGAGATTCAAGAAGTTATGACTAGTGTTTGATAAAAATTTCTCAAATGGGGAAATACGCTATGTAACAATTGTATATCTTACTGAGATGATCAAACTTGGTATTCGGAGTTTTTTCATCTGAGGTCATTTAGTGTCTCATTTGACCAAGTTTGACCAAGTCAAATTTGGTCAAATGAAAAAACAACACTTTGACTCTAGTATTATGAACTCTAAATGACTTCAAATTTAAAATTTTTGAATACCAAGTTTGTTAAAATAAAAAATATCTACAATTGTTGTTTTGGTCAACTTTCCATTTGAGAAAGTTTGGACGGTTCAAATTTGTGATTTTTAAATTTCGATGCCTACAAACTAGTTTTCGGGACCCTAGATTGTCTCAAATTGAAAAGTTTTGAATACCAAGTTTATTAAGCTTATCATTATCTACAATCCTTATATAGGCCATTTTTTCATTTGAGAAAGCTTGAACAAAATGTAGTTCAAATTTCACAAGTGTGTGACATAGTTTTAGGAAAGTCTATATGAGATTCAAGAAGTTGTGACTAGTGTTTGATAAAAATTTCTCAAATAGGAAAATAAGCTATTAAACAATTGTAGATCTTGCTGAGATGATCAAACTTGGTATTCAGAGTTTTTTCATCTGAGGTCATTTAGTGTCTTATTTGAGCAAGTTTGACCAAGTCAAATTTGGTCAAATGAAAAAATAACACTTTGACTTTAGTATTATGAACTCTAAATTACTTCAAATTGAAAAGTTTTGAATACCAAGTTTGTTATACTCAAAAGGATCTACAATTGTTGTTTTGGTCAACTTTCCATTTGAGAAAGTTTGGACAGTTCAAATTTATGATTTTTAAATTTCGACGCCTACAAACTAGTTTTCGGAACCCTAGATTGTCTCAAATTAAAAAGTTTTGATTACCAAGTTTGTTAAGCTCATCAATATATACATTCCTTATATAGGCAATTTTTTCATTTGAAAAAGTTGTAGAACAAAAAATACTATATTTTCTTTATTTTTATAGGTTCAACAAAAATTTCCTGTCAATTTTGGTCAAAAACCGAGAAAAAATTGAAACATTGACGTTACAATAATGTGATAATAAATTTCCTATTGAATAATATTAGTTTTATTAATTTTAAGTTACAAATATATTTTTGCATTAACATAATACTTAGTATTAGTAACATTTATATTCTATATTCATAAAAGAAATTAAAAACTTTAGGTTACAAAATTTTCCTATTTACAATAATTAATTAGTAATCAATAGTATTTTTTAAAATAAATATTGCAAAGTATTGAAGTTGCTATGGAATTAATTGATTAACCTAGTATTAAATAAAATTAAAATCCCAGGCCTTTCCAATTACGCTGGCGGGTTGCTAAAATTTTCAGGCCTTCAGTCCCGGCCCAGGTCAAGAACCGGGACTAAAGGGTGGGCGGCAATTTCGGTGCCCGCCTAAAAATACCTTTAGTCCAGGCCTATATATATCGAACGTCTGTTCTGTTCATCTTCGATCTCGCCTCCGTCGCTCAGCCCCGCCCGGCCGCGCCATCCGCCGTCGTCGAGCTCGTCTCTGCCGCGCCGCCGTCGTCGTCTACCCCCGCCCGGCCGCGCCATTCTCCCGGCCCGCATCGCGCGCCGTATCCCATCTCCGCCGCCGCACCCGACCCCACCCTCCGTCGCCAACGCTTCCCGCACGCCCACCGTACCCTCCGTCGAACTCTCGTGATCTGCTGCTCTCGATCGGCCATGCTTTTTAGATTTTTTTTACAAAGTCTCGGCTGTATGTTAGATTAAAATGTATTAAATTTTAATTAGTAGTTTATTGTTAGTTTTTAGTTATTTTTAGATAGTTTTTGATATATGTTAGATTTAAATGTATTAAAATTTAATTAGTATTTTATTTAGATAGTTTTTTTAGATAGTTTTTTATTATAGTTTTTGATATATGTTAGATTAAAATGTATTATCTATTACTAGTTTATCTAATTTCATGTTAGATTTATTTAATTGGATTTAGTAATTATATATTCTATCTCTCTATATATATCTAGAGAGAGATTCTATATGTATACATATGTACTTAATTATTTCTATATGTATATATACATGTACTTATTTTCATGTGTTGAGAGAGAGAGAGAGAAAATTGTATATAGAGAGACATTCTATGTGTTATCACATGCATATCTAGAGATATAGACATATGCACTTATTTCTATGTGTTGAGAGAGAGAGAAAATATATTGTATCATTCTATGTGTATATATATACATGTACTTATTTTCATGTTTTTGGATCGAAAGTGTTTTTGATTTGATTCCAAAGCCTATACCTTATTATTTTTTTTCCTTATGAAATATTATGTGTTATTATATTTAATTGGATTTAGTAATTCTATATGTGTTATCACATGTACTTATGTTATGTACCATAGTAATTCTATCTATGTGTTATCTTGAAGATACAAATGGCTGCTCCGAATGATAACTTGAGTGATGACATAATGGCGGATATTATCAACGCCGGCACCAATATGGATGTAGATGACACGAGTCAGTACTTTGCTGATTATGAGGATATCCTGAATATGTCGGTGGTTGAAGATCAACAAATTGTCGCGCAAGAAAATACTGGCGAGGTATATTCGATTATCTATCATCTCTTATAGATGCATGCGTACGTATATTTGTTGTTAATCGTTGTGTTTCTACTCATGTAGCCGGTCTCTGGATCTACATCAACCACCGACAAAAGTAGGAAAGTCCGAGGGCCAAAAAAGTCATTAGAGGGCCGTTTCATAATATCAGAATTCGACACCGACACTGGCAAACCATTGGGACCACATGCTCAGACATATGTCAATCAATGTGGGTTCATTGTAAGGGATAGGATCCCAGTTAGTGCTCGTGAATGAAAGCAGAAGATATCCGCTCCTAATGTTAGTTTTGTATCTGTTCGTGACAAGAACCTAGCTTGGAGAGATATCACTCAGTATTTCACATTACAAGCAGATGATGCTTTGAAGGAGCTAGTGAGGGATTGGACAATGAAGAAGATGGCAACATTGTTCCAGAGTTGGAAAAAGACATTGTATAAAAAGTTTATCTTGAAGAATGCTACGCTGGATTTCAATGCTAAGGCGTTTGTCAAGTTGGAGTCCCATTGGGATGCCTTCGTAGAATACAAGACATCTTAAGACAGTGAGGAACGTGTGATGAGGAATCGGCAGAATGCCCGACAGAAGCAATACCATCATCACATGGGATCAGGTGGTTATAAGAGTGCTATTCCCAAGTGGCAGAACCTAGAAGCAGAGATTACTGCCAAGGGAATCATACCTGAAACAATAGAGAAGAACTGACCTCAACACGTGAAGAATTGGTTCTACGCTCATGGGGGAAGCCTAGACCCAGACACTGGCAAGCTAATTTTTGGCCAAAAAATTGAGAGAGCAACACAGAGACTAGCTCGTGCTAGGGAAGAAGCTGATAGTGGTGTTTTCAAGCCCAACAGAGAGAAGGATGAATTGACATATGCCCTAGAGAATCCCGAACATGATGGTCGAACAAGAGGCTATGGGGCGGTTCTATGGCTACACGCATTCCCAGTAGACAAGGATACCTATAGAAGCCACCAGAGAAAGAAGGATGAGGAGGCAGAACGAATCCGTGCATTGGAGCAATTTGTTGATGAGTCACGACAAACATTACTTGAATCACATGAACGAGAAAAATCTCTTGAGGCAAGAGTGCAGGAGGAGATCAAGAGGCAAGTGCAGCTAGCAATGAGTCAAATGCAATCGCAATCAACGCCAGGAGTCACCACTAGCCCCGTTGGTCAGATGAAAAGCAGTTGTGCTTCTACGGAGCTGCCAGTTATTCAAGACGACGCTAGGTTACGCTTTCTTGTTGATGACATTACTGGGCCTCTAACAATATGTGAGCTGCACATTCCAGATGGTAATAATGTATCAATCATGGTGGCTGTCGGGGTTGTATCTCCAATAGATCCGAACGAAGACACCAAGAATCCATGGGTCAGTTATTCAATATGGATATGCTAGCGTCTCGGTCGATAGAGTGCTCAAAGGTTACAGCAATGTTCCTCTTGACATTGAAGACGGTGATGGAGAGAAGACACTAGGAGAAGCAGAGAAGACATTTATTCAATGGCGCAAACGCTTCATCATCATTCCTGGGGTGCTACCGCTTCCCCTACCTCACCCTAGGTACGAATGAAAGTGAATGAAATATTATTTCCATTAATTTTCTATTGGCTTCAAAAATAATTGACACACAACTTGTTTTTGTAGCAGGGTCTCCCTCCTAGCCTAGCCTAATCATTCATTCCCCATCTCATCACAGCGTCACGGGGGGCGAGACGACTTCATCCCCACAGCGATCGCCAACTCCTACATCGACCCCATCGCCTCCACAATGATCTCCAACTCCTACACCGGCCCCACCGCCTCCACAACAATCTCCAACGCCTCCACACCAGTCTCCACCAACACCGGCCTCATTGCCTCCACGCCGGTCTCCAACACCGCCCCCACCCCATCCACAGCGACGCACTACAAAGATGTCTAAGGTCCCAGCGGCAAAGAAGACCCCGAGAAAAAGAGTTATTTCTCAAGAAATACTTCCTGAAAAGACTGATGAGCAAATAGCAACTGAAGAAGACAAAAAAGTGAAAGATTTTTTTATAGATATCAAAAACAAGAGTCAAGCAAAGCTTAAGGAGAAGCCATACTTTTACATACCACAAGATGTGCTGAGGCAGAAGGTCGATGCTCACAAGAAAAAGATGATTGAACTTTGTAAGCCTTCGCCACTATCAGACTATGACCGCTCCCTCGTGAAGTCACATGATGTAGATAAGAAAAGGAAAAGAGCATCAGGGACGGATGTCCCACAGCTCGGACAACAGAAGTAACCAATGCAAAATCTTGTTATTACTAATGAATATGGTTCCAACATAGAAGTCTATCGACCAGACAACTCTAGAGAAGTGTCGGTTCAAGCCCTTAATGCTTTTTTGAAGATACTGGTTTAACCTTGGATCAATTGACGGGCAAAGCTCCAATCCAGAACCTGGAAGTTGATACCTGAAAGACTTATAAATATGGCAAAAGTCTGTACAACCTTGCGGCTCTGAATAAATTGGGTACGCAAATGTACTTGCTCAACAAGTGGTATATGCAGGCGTGTGGCAGGGGTGAGCAGTGGATCTTTGTCAGATTTAGAGACCATCATTACTTCCGTGGCGATGACATCTTACATATTAGTTTCGAAGAATTGCATCAACTATACCACATGGACGCTCTAGACAAATCAATCATTAGCTACTTTTGTTTGTAAGTGATTCTTACTTTTATTTAATAAACTCACTTCTATGCGTACGTGTATATAATTATCCTCACATGTAACTTATATTTATATACAGATTCCAGATGTCAGAGCTCCAAAGAATACAAGACACCAGTGTTGGCTTCATTGATCCTTATATCGTATTCAAAACCGGTATTATTGTCAAGGAGCGGTGGGTATCTGAAGCACATGAGAATATCATGATGTTCTTCGTAAAGCAGCACGACAAGACAATAATACTTTTCCCGTACAACTTTGAGTAAGTGTTAATAATAATATAGTCTACACATTTTATGTAATATCAATACAACTTATATGCATGTACGTGCGTGTATAAACCAATGCAGGTTTCACTGGATACTCATTGTCATTGAGTTAAACTTAAGTCGGTTAGTAATCTTTAACTCATTGAGAAAAGAGCGGACACTATACCAAGATATGATAGACATTATCCAGGGGTAATTTCGATCTCTCACGCACAACTATTATTGAATAGACTTTGCCATAATTTATTAACGATCGTACATTATTGGTCGCACAGGGTTTAGAAAGAGTTTATTCGGCAACATTGCAAGGATTGCAAGGCACCACTTAATGTAGTTGAAATACCAGTAAGTTGTACTATATACACTTCCCCACGTGTTTAATTACTATATCGTACTTTAATTTACGTGTGAGATGATGAGAATAATCTTCTTCTCGTACAGTGGTGTTTGCGGCAGCAACCAGGTAATAACTTGTGTGGATACTACGTTTGTGAATTTATCACTGCGCACATAAGAAGAACTCCTAAAGATGTCCTCAGAGTACGTATATATCAATTTTTTATTTATTTTTAAATGAATATATATATATATATATATATGTATTAATACTTTTCCTTTTATTTTAAATGCAAGACTGAATGGTTGAAACGAAGGGTCATGCAAAAAGACCATTTGAAAGCAGTTCAAGAGTCAATAGCAGGATTTCTTCTAGAAAAAGTGCTAAATCCCAACGGCGAGTTCTACTTTGATCCTAAGGAATAAATGATGTAAATTAAATGTTTATTAATATCGTTATTTTCGAGAACAAAATTATGAAAGTATTGTATATATACATATATATATATCTATAATATATATAGGTTCATACTTTATTCGAATATAATAATTCTCGAGATAAAAATTAGATGTAATTATATGCGTGCGTGTATTTATATTAGCAGCGTAGAATACGTACATAAAAACATATTATATATTAAACAAATACGTGTAACTGAACTGAAAACAAATTAAACAAAAAAAAGAAAAAGAAAATAAACCTTTAGTCCCGGTTGGGGTTACCAACCGGGACTAAAGGGTGCGGCCACGTTTGCTCGGCTGGAGGGCCTTTAGTCCCGATTGGTAACACCAGCCAGGACTAAAGGTCCCTCTTTAGTCCCGGCTCGATGACCCGGGACTAAAGGTGGCACCTTTAGTCCCGGGATCGTTGTCCCGGCGTGGTAACCGGAACTAAAGGCCGTTACCGCCCGGGACAACAAGTCCATTCTGTAGTAGTGATAGTTTGGATTCACCATTGCTAACTTTTAGCTGCATACTATTAGCAGCATCAATCAAACAACGCCTCCTAAATTGGAACCCCACCTGTTTATAGTTTTAGCTGCATACTATTAGTAGCATCGATCCAAACAATGCCTGCTAAATTGGATCCCCACCTGTTTATATCGTTAGATAATCTACTGCTTTCCTTGTGTGAACACGTGATAAGGGAAGACGATGCCGAAAAGGCTCCCTGCTATGGTACTGTAGCCGCTGTAGGGGCAGGCGCTGAACGGCTCACCTGCCGCACTGTAGCCACAGCAGGGGCAGACGCCAGAGTCAGCTCTGCTGTCTCATCTAGTGACTGTAGCAGACTGACAGCTGTAATAGGACTTGATAGATAGAGTTATATATATAATTTGCCACTGCAACTCAGTAAAAGAAGAGAGTTCAGATTTGCCATCTTCTATACAGAGCTACGGCCAACGCTGATGTCTCTGCTGTGTGTGTATGCTCTGTTCTCCCTCACTTCTTCTATCCTCTAGCCATAGTATGTGGTCAGACAACTATTTGTTGTGGTCAGCAACTCTGGAGAGTGATCGACTCACCTGAGCCGACACCGAGCACCGCTGCTATAGTATTTGAAATGCCACTACTATAGAACATACGATCCCTATTGTCCTATCGCTACTGGACATAGATGTATGTGAAGGACATGGCGCAAGCGTGGGCGTGGTCATCAGTGCCGTATTCGGTGCAGAAGTGGATGTGTTCGGCACTATGATCGAAGCGGAAGACACTAGTGGCGGGATCGATGAAGGAGCCGATGCAGCGTCCACGGATGTAGGAGCGCGCTCGATGTGGTCGCGGTCGCTTGTAGAACACATTGCGGGAGATGCTCGAGGAAGCTTGCTGGTATGAGCGTTGTATGGATGGTGCCATCCCGAGAGATCAAACGCCAGTCCCATTCGGCATCCCGCTCGGCGAACTGCCGATCCAACTTGGCATCCTGCTCGGCGAAGAGCCTATCGAGATTGTTGAGGATGAGTTTGGTGTTGAGAGTCATGGCATTGTGGCGACAAGGCAGACGATCTGTGTGTCCGATACCAATTATTAGCAGTCTCAACTACTTCACTATTAACAAGCACCAACAATCTGATACAGCTAAATTTATATCACTTGCATGGAGGAAACTGCTTGTTATGGTGCAGTCAAGCATGTGCAAGTTTCTTGTCGGATATTTACCAATTGTGCACAACTTGTTTCAATGTGGTATTGAAATATGAATATTGCGAGATGGGTCTTTTTGGTTTAGATAATGAGTCTCTGTGGTTCTTGTGACAATTTGTGATTCTGATCGTAACTGGGTGGTACCAGATCTCTGTAGTGTTTGTGATTCCTGTTGCTCTGTTCTGAATGTGCTTATTTAGATTGGGACCAAAGATTCTCAATTTACCTTGTTGTTTGGATCATATATGCATGTTGTGGTAATTTGAAATTGTATGTGCTTGTAAAACCTGACTGCCTAACAAGTTGCTAATGTGTGCCACACGAGTAGACAGAGCCAGTTCTTGGAAGAGAACTACAAAGCCCATACTGTCTTGTTCTGTGAGACGCTTGATCGTTTCGTCCCAGGCTGGATGAAACTGCTACCACATCATGGCTGCCGATTGGATAACCGCTCTCAAACTCCTGACCATATGGTGCCGACTGGATAACCGTTCTCAAACTCCTGACCTGTGTTACTAGGCTCTTGTAAGTCCGGTCGTGGTCCATAGAGACATGCTGGTAGGCAGGATGTTGCTAAGCCGTCGGCATCATGTGTAAACTAGATTTGTCGGATCTACATGATCCGGAGTGGCAGACACAGGTATAGGATCAGAATGTGCCTCTTTCCCGATGTCTCAAATTCCGATGCCTCATGTTTTTTCTTCTTCTCCAGTTCTCTCTCATCATCTTATTTGTTCATGCTAACACACTAATATGTCCGTTAAAAGAAGAGGTGCTACCAAGTCGTGTGTGGAGTGGCAGACACAGGTATAGGATCAGCAAGTGTGTGGTGCCATATTTATGCTGGCATATCCCTATAATTTTTATTGGTTGGTAGGTAAGTAATTTGTGCCTAATTTATGAGAAATTTTTGTGGTCGTCGGGAAAGATATGAGATGTCCATCAAGAGAGATCGAATGATAAAAATACAGAAGGTACTCATTGAAAGTACTTTAATCAAACAGTTGGGGATACGATATTACTAAAAGGGTGCGACCAGTGTCCATATATTATTGTATATATTAGTATACCAAATTGGCTATATATATCGGTTTGTTTATGGTGGCATAGATTTACAAACCAGCGTCCTATAGCTTTATCAATGATCTACTACGTCTTTCATGGAGCAATTTGAGCAGGTCAGGCTCTTAAGGGTAGGAAAAAAATTGGATTGGATCCTCTGCTACAATTCTCCCTCTTGTCCTGCATTTGCCGGTTCTTGTACGCCACCACTCGTGTATGTATCACCGAATATGTTCTTACCTGTGAATGAAATGAATTGTAATCCTTATTTGGAATGCATCCTTAATCATTTACTGATGAGTCACTTAAGATTGCCAATCATTTACTACCACACTACCCGAACAGGAAGTAACATATAATTTCTGGCAACATGTTACAAAAATGAGATTGTTGGAGACATTACTAAGCAAGAAAATAGAGTTCTAAATGGAGTTCCTAACATGTAACACTTACCACATAAGTAAACAAATTCAATATGCCAAATATTGAGAGACAACTGAAAAGCCCATGTATTGTCGGCAAGACACTGCTTGGCCGTCTCATCCATTGCCAGCTTTGTGTTGGGGATCATGGCGCCGGATCTCTTCTGCAACCGAGTTTATTGTGTGTGTGTGTGTTGGTGGGGGGTGGGGGGGTATGGACAGCTTTAGGATCAGATGAAACTGCTACCACCTCGCTATCATTAGCAGCAGTATAGTTTCAGAGGGGGAAGCAGCAGGACTTGGAAGTTGGGAAGAATTGTATAGGCAGGAAGATGTGAATGAATAATAATATAACCGGTGAAATTGTTCTAATTCATGCTACCTCACTCTCACATGTTACTGATACCCTTGGCACAGCATCGTCAGTCGACGGTTTTGCTGTAAGTTCAGAAACAGCCACAGTTTCAGTGGTAGTTTGAAACTTTTAGCTGCAGGGCTAAGGCATGCGTTCATTGGTGCTTGTGACCATCCTAGCTAACTATAGGCAAACACACACCGATGGATGCGCGGTGGCGGCGGCGCTGGTATTGGAGAAGAAAGAGAGATTTAGGGTATGATTGGTTGCTTTGGTGAAGGTGAGCCGGGATGGAGAGCTGGTCTAGAATGATGAGATGCATGCTCAAACCGTGCACTCAGTCGTGTTTGGTTGTCTTCATTGTTGGTCCAGTATGAGATGACATCTTGTTTGGTTGCATGCATGGATGTGAGTTTTGAGTGTATGACACATGGGTCCCTGCGCCATGCCTGAATCAAGCCATCCTGCATGGAGAGAGAAGTGGAAATTGAAAAGACGAAGTCATGCGGGATGGAGGAGGGCAGATGAATGAAATGATATAGGCGAAAGGTGCGAGGAGGGCAACTAAACACGCCGCATGAATGAGGTCATATAACACAGGTCCATCTGAGTACTCAGGATGTTTATCCCATATATATCATGTCCGTGGGCTGACATGAGTTCGGCAAAGGTGCCAGTCAACACTAGGCACACGTACAGGCCACTCTGCACACAGGCACTAGGTTCACTGGTGGTGCGCTAGGGCAGTAGGGCCCACGGCCATATGCACATATGCCTAATTAAGCTCTGGCCCACTGTGAATTTGTGATTCGAAGAAACAAGCCGGCCAGCATGTTGGCAAAGCATTAGCACCCTGCGTATAGTTGTGGCACCATGACGTGGGTTAGCGCTGGAACTGCATGATTATGAGTGACAGCTACTGATAAGAACTGTGTCTTCTCTATTTGGATCCACTGTAGGCCATTGTATATAGGAACAGGCATATGCCTCTTTCACGATGTCTCCAATTCTCATGACTTATTGTCTGTCTTTCCTGGTTCCCTCTCATTAGGCACCATCTCTATCTGTTTATGCTAATAGTGATGTGTTCACGAAAAGGAGAGGCGTCATCTGTGTGATGCTTGTTCAGATATGTGCGCGGTGCCGTGGTGCCATATTTATATCTCTGTATCGGTATTGGTTTATTCGTTGGTAGGTAACTAATTTGTGCCTCCTATTTAATGCTGTAACTTTTGAATCCATCTGAAGCCTTGAGGATTATAATAATGTATTCAAAACTTCTTTTTTATTTTTTATTGTATTGGTCCATCACAATCTCTATCTTGCTATCGTAGATAAATTCCTTAGCTCAAACATGTTACGTCTCTCCTCTTTATTCTTTCCCACTTCTACCTTGTGGTTGCACAATCTCTGTTGATGTCAAATGAAGGAAGCTGTCAGTTTTCTTTTCGTGACAACCATTTGTCAAGAAAAAAACCAGTGTCCGGGTCTTTAACAATTGTGTAATTCTTGTGCGCTCTTCTGAATTTAAATTTGGGATCATCTTCGTAGCAGAACCTTCTAATTTATATAAGTTCAAGTACGCTGGCTATGATCTTGTAGAATGTCAGCAACTATATGCACATGAATCCATACTAACCGACTATTTGATTACCCATGAGGGATCTCATGCCACAACTTTTACAACTTGAGATGGGATATTTGGATTTAGAACAGCACATCACAACACAGAGATTGCAACGGAAATAATATTACAAACAAGAGGGCTTCAAATACATGACTACTACAATACCAAGTTTTGAAATACGACTTAAACATAAAGCAACATAAGTTTGTAAGGATTACAATACCGTGAGTTCAAGTAAGTGAGCAAGGGAGCGGACAACCACAGAAACAAAAGCAATATGCAGTGCTATTCAGCGGAGGTCTCTTGGTTTGGTGGACACCTCACTGCCGGACGGACCACTCGAGGCCAAGGCATGCTCTAGCCTGGAGCTAAGAGAGAAATAAGGGAAGAAAAACAAATAAAGTAGAAAAAAGAAGAAAAAAATACAAGGGTATTATAGATAATTCATCGTTTTTGATAACTAGAAGAAGCAGTTTTATCCATCTCTACCCAGACAAAGTAAAGTCAAGAAGAGGGTGCTCCACTATAGAAGCCACAGCTGAATAAGGTTTTTAACTGTAGCCAGAGCTGTACCAAATAGGTCCTAACTATGGTATCTGCAACACATTTGCTCCCTTGAAGATTTTGCTATTTTTTTCGCTACCACTGTGTCGGAGCATGTTTTTGTTAAGAGGGAAATAAAGTTGCAACACAAGATTCTAGGAAGCCTAGAATTAGCAAGATCAACACGACACAACTGAGCAATATGTATATGCATCTCACAAGGATCACCAATAAATTTCAAGTAATTACATGAAAACAGTTCACAACCTCACAGCTGAGCACGAGTTTATCTAGTTTGCATTGCAGGCATGACTACTATCAAAGAGTCCCAACTGACTAGAGGGCTCTACGTGCTAATATATTCAGACAGCCCAAAGGACAGGACTAAACATTTTAAATAAATAAATTTATTTTTTCATATATTATATTTATATATTCAATCAATATAATGGACTCATGTATGTATACATTATAATCAGTCTTAACATATGAATGTATATTTATTACAAGTTATGACCCTCTTAACATTAGTTAATTTAATTACCTTTCTTTTTTCATTGCATTCTAAAAATCTGTGAAATGAAGTTAGTTTATTTTTTTAAAAAAAATCAATGCCTCTTTAACAAAATAATATACGTATCGTACCTTGCTTAAGTATTCAACAATGTAAAGGTTTTTCTATAATAACTGGATGTTGCCTGTCACAACCCTAGACACACGTGTGCCACTTCTACTAGTGGTTGAAATGGTGAGCAATGTGCATGTTAGCATACCTATTAGCTTGACACAGTTTGGATTCACCGCTACTAACTTTTAGCTGCATACTATTAGCAGCATCAATCCAAACAACGCCTGCTAAATTGGAACCCCACCTGTTTATACTTTTAGCTGCATACTATTAGCAGCATCTATCCAAACAACGCTAAATTGGAACCCCACCTGTTCGGCACTATGATCGAAGCGGAAGACACAAGTGGCGAGATCGATGAAGCCGCCGATGTAGCGGCCACAGATGTAGGAGCGCGCTCGATGTGTGTTCGTGATCTCTTGTCAACCTCCTTACGGCGCGTGTCCAAGGAAGTTTTCTAGTACCACCGTTGTATGGACGGTGCCATCCCAAGAGATCAAAATGTGCCTCTTTCCCGATGTCTCAAATTCCCATGTGCCTCATGTTTTATCTTCTTTTCCAGTTCTCTCTCTTCATCTTATCTGTTTTCATGCTAACACACTAATATGTCCGCTAAAAGAAGAGGTGCTATCAAGTTGTGTGTGGAGTGGCAGACACAGGTATAGGATCAACAAGTGCGTGGTGCCATATTTATGCTGGCATCCCTATAGGTTTTATTGATTGGTAGGTAACTAATTTGTGCCTAATTTATGACAAATTTTTGCGGTCGGTTGAAAAGATATGGGATGTCCATCAAAAGAGATTTAATGATAAAAATTCAGAGGGTACTTTTTGAAAGCACTTTAATCAAACAGGTGAGGATACAATATTACAAAAAGGGTGAGACCAATGTATTTATTAGTTTACCAAATTGGCTAAATCAGTTTGTTTATGGTGGCGTGTGGCTTTGTCAATCATCTACTATGTCTTTCTTGGAGAAATTTGAGCGGGTCAGGCTCTTCAGGGTGGGGATAAAATTGGATTGGATCCTCTGCCACCATTCTCCCTCTTGTCATGCATCAATGCCGGTTTCTATACACCGCCACTCAGCTCGCCAGCAACTGCTCACTCCCTCAAGCCTGTGCCCGGTGTGGCTTGGGTTCCCATGACGACATGTGTAGCACCGCCCCAATGGTGACGATAGCTTGGGTGTCTGGCCAGCGGCCAGCTGGTGAGATGTTCAAGTTGACGCTTTAGTATTGCGTTAGATGAAGTATGATATGTTATGAACGACGTATAAGAATATGAAGTAAAGAATCAAGCCACAGAGGAGACACACGATTTAACGTGGAAAACCCCTCCGATGTGAAGGGGAAAAAACCACGGGCACCAGCCAGCAACAATCTCACTATCTCAAGAGTTTTGGGTTACACGCCTATGGCGGCTTACAAGAGAATCAAGTCTCCACGAAACCCTAGCAAGGGTGTATATACCGTACCGTACCGCGGGGGGCTCCGCCCCCCGCACCCTTCGAACACAGGGGCGAGACCCGATGGGCCGGCTTCAAACTCCGCTACGCTCCAGCCCAAGCCTCCGGCGACGAGCCTCCGCTTCGCTCCGTCAGAAGCCCGGCCTATATCCTGGAGTGAATTTGGAACAACTCCAACAAACTCCACCTTGAGACAAAATTCATCTTGTATCATAAATCAACCCTTCATCCTGAACATAACAAAGATAGAAAACCACTGGTGCCAACAATAGTCTCTTGGACTATCCAATTAAACCAACTAAGCTTGAGCACAGCTCAAACTTAGCAACAGGAACAGGTTTTGTCATCATATCAGCAGGATTATCATGAGTACTAATCTTGCATACCTTCAGCTTACTTTCTTCAATCACATCACGTACAAAATGATACTTGATATCTATGTGTTTAGTTCTCTCATGGAACATTTGATCTTTAGTGAGGTAAATTGCACTTTGACTGTCACAGTGCAAACTTATGCAAGATTCAACTCCACAAAGCTCAGCGTACAAACCTTTCAGCCAAATTAATTCTTTGCATGCTTCACAAATAGCCATATATTCTGTTTCAGTAGTAGACAAAGCAACAACTGACTGTAAAGTAGCCCTCCAACTCACAGCACAACTGTCAATAGTAAACACATAACCTGTAAGTGATCTTCGCCTGTCCAGATCAGCAGCATAATCAGAATCCACATAGCCAATAAGACCCTTATTAGTTCTTCCAAACTTTAAACAGGAATCTGCTGTGCCTCTGAGGTACCTGAAAATCCACTAAACTGCCCTCCAATATTCTTTGCCAGGATTAGACATATATCTACTAACAAGACTCATAGCATATGACAAATCTGGACGAGAGCAAACCATGGCATACATCAAAGACCCAACAGCACTAGAATAAGGAACCCTTGACATGTATTCAATCTCTGCATCTGTACTAGGACACTGAGCAGCTGACAACTTAAAGTGAGGTGCAATAGGGGTACTAACAACCTTAGCATTTTGCATGTTGAAACGCTGAAGAACTTTCTTGATATAATTTTGTTGACTAAGAAATAGCAAACCAGATTTTCTGTCTCTACTAATTTCCATACCAAGAATTTTCTTAGCACTACCAAGATCTTTCATATCAAAACCACTACTCAATAGCTTCTTTAACTTAGTGATTTCAATCTTACTCTTGGCAGTCAATCAGCATATCATCAACATATAACAGCAAATATATAGGTGATCCATTAACATGCTTGATGTAAACACAGCTATCATACTTAGATCTTTTAAAACTGTGTGCTAACATAAATGAATCAAACCTCTTGTTCCACTGACGAGGGGACTGTTTCAAACCATACAAGGATCTCTTCAACTTGCACACATATTTTTCCTTGCCAGGCACTATGAACCCTTCTGGTTGGTCCATGTATATGTCCTCCTCAAGCACTCCATGCAAAAACGCAGTCTTCACATCTAACTGCTCAAGCTCAAGATCATGTGAAGCAACAATACTAAGGAAAGTACGAATTGAACTGTGTTTTACCACTGGAGAGAACACATCATTGTAGTCAACACCCGGAATTTGACTGTAGCCTTTAGCAACTAACCTTGCCTTATACTTTGGAGGCTCAGCTTGGAGATAAACCCTCCTTTCTCTTAAAGATCCATTTACTAGCTGATGGTCTTCTTATTCTTAGGCAAAGGTACAATCTCCCATGTACTGTTCTTCTCAAGAGACTGCATCTCCTCATGCATAGCAGAAATCCAATTCTCAGTATCACCACAACGAATAGCTTCTTTATAGGTTGCTGGCTCATGAACATTCTCCACCTGTTCAGCACAACTCAAAGCATAGTAAGACAAATTACACTCTTCAATAAGACGCTTAGGAGGTGCAATTGTCCTTTTTGACTTGCGTTGAGCAATAGGTAAATCCTCCTCTAACTGCAAAATAGGAGGAGTTTGCTGAACATCATCATGAGCATCATCCTCAGCAATATCATTATCATGGTCACCATGCTCATCAACAGGCTCCACCTGCACACCTGTATCATCATCAACATGCTCCACCTGCATGCGCATACGCTGCAGCTCTTTTTCTGGAACATGATCTGAGGGTAAACTGTCAGTAAACATCACAGATTCATTGAAAACAACACTCCTGCTCATAAAAGTCTTTCCTATTTCAGGATTCCATAATTTATAGCCTTTGACTCCCGAACTATAACCAAGGAAAAGACACTTAACAGCTCTAGGCTCTAATTTTCCATTATCAACATGAGCATAAGCAGTGCATCCAAAAACTTTCAACTGTGAATAATCAGCAGGCGTATCAGACCATACCTCAATGGGAGTTCTTTTATTTAGTGGAATAGAAGGCGACCTGTTTATCAAGTAACAGGCAGTATTAGCAGCTTCAGCCCAAAAATGCTTGCTCATCCTGGCATTAGACAGCATGCAACGGGCCTTGGACATGATGGTTCTGTTCATGCGTTCGGCCACACCATTCTGTTGTGGAGTATGGGGTATGGTGTGATGCCTAACAATGCCTTCTGATCTGCAATAATCATTAAATTCACGCGAACAAAATTCTCCACCATTATCAGTACGAAGCAATTTTACCTTCCTTTCAGTTTGCCTTTCTATCATTACTTTCCAGTCCTTAAAAGCAACAAAAGTATCATCTTTCTGTTTCAGAAAATAAGGCCAAACCCTTTCTAGAGTAATCATCAATAATTGTAAGCATGTAACGAGCACCACCAAGTGAGGACTTACGGGAAGGACCCCATAAATCAGCATGAACATAATCAAGAGTACCTTTAGTGGTGTGAACAGAAGTGTTGAAATGTAACCTTTTATGCTTCCCGAAAATACAATGCTCACAAAACTTTATTTTACTCGAAGTGCAGCCATCCAGCAGGTTTCTCTTCATCAATTCTGCCATACCATGGTGACTCATATGTCCCAAACGCATATGCCAAAGGTTAGTTTTACTAGGTTCATCATTAGTAACAGCAGCAACAGCGGAATCAGAACCAGGTAAAGTACACCCTCTAAGGACATATAACTTTGCAGAATTAAGATCACCTTTCAAGCAAACAAGAGAACCTTTTGATACCTTCAGAACGCCATCTGAACCGGAATATTTGTAACCTTCTGCATCAAGCGTGCTCAATGAGATAAGATTTCTGGACATCCCTGGTATATACCTGACGTTTTTTAGCGTGCGTGTCATGCCATCATCAGTCTTGATCTGAACTGATCCAATCCCCACAATGTCACATGGGTTATCATCTCCCATCCGCACAACATCCCCTTTCTGCATAGACTTATACGAGCTAAACCAATTTCTGTTAGTGCAAATATGAAATGAACATGCGGAATCGAGAATCCATTCATCATGACCAGCAACACAACCAGCAAATACTACCAGACAATCTCCAGAATCATCATCAGACGCAGCAGCAGCAACAGAGACCTTACCAGCCGACTTGTTTTTCCTCTTCTCCTTATTCTGTACTTTTCTACAATCCTCAATATTATGATTTGTCAGCTTGCAATAAACACAGAACTTTTTATTACCATGCGGCTTGGACTTTGAACGGCCTCTCCTTTCGTAGTTCTTTCTACCATCATTGCCATCATTGGAGGATCTGTTTTCAGTTCTGCCTCTCACATGCAAAGCATCGCCCTTGGAGGATGACGTCCCATCATTCTGCACCATGCCTCTCATCTTCTCCCTAGACTGGAGAGCCTCATAAACTTCCTTTAGGGTTAGTTCATCATGGCTCAAAAGTATGGTGTCACGAAAATTTGCATACGAATTTGGCAAAGAACATAGCAGCAAAAGACCTAAGTCCTCATCATCATACTTCACCTCCATCGACACTAGGTCAGCGACGATCTTCTTGAATTCAGCGATGTGGCTCATCACTGAATCCTCCTCCTTCATCTTCAGGGTGAACAGCTTCATCTTCATCTGCATCTTACTAGTTAGATCCTTGGACATACAGATCGATTCCAGTTTCAGCCATAGTTCTGCAGCAGTTTTCTCTTTCAGACACTCCTGCAAAATATCATTATGAAGATGCAACTGAATTAGGGCGAGCGCCTTCTGATCCTTACGGATCTCTTCTGGAGTCCACTCGGCCTTCCTCTTTCCGAAACTATCCAGCGCCTCATCATAGTCATGAGTCTGCGCTAGAATCCCCCGCATCTTGACTTGCCATAGCGAGAACCGCGTGTCGTAGTTCAGCAGCGGAAGATCGAACTTCATCGACGTCGTCATGAACCCTAACAGCAACCAAAGCTTCGGTACCAATTGTTATGAACGACGTATAAGAATATGAAGTAAAGAATCAAGCCACAGAGGAGACACACGATTTAACGTGGAAAACCCCTCCGATGTGAAGGAGAAAAACCATGGGCACCAGCCAGCAACAATCTCACTATCTCAAGAGTTTTGGGTTACACGCCTATGGCGGCTTACAAGAGAATCAAGTGTCCACGAAACCCTAGCAAGGGTGTATATACCGTACCGTACCATAGCCTCCGGCGACGGGCCTCCGCTTCGCTCCGTCAGAAGCCCGGCCTATATCCTGGAGTGAATTTGGAACAACTCCAACATGATCTCTGATGTGTTCACAATGCTTCTGCATAAGAGTACCAAATAGGTTGTTTCACTGTTTTGTTTGCAAAAGTGCTGCTGCAATATAATGCTGAGTTGCAATCAATCACAGATAATGAGAGCTTTTACCATACTAAAACATTTTACTTTGAGATGCGAAATACAATGACATATCAAGCTTTTAAATGGAGCTATTTGCACTTATTAATTGCATTTACCATGTTGTCCAACATACAGTAAACAATATTTCATCTATGGATCACCTAATATGTTCTTACCTATATCTATCTTGGCAACATATCAGGTGCAAACCAACCAACCTGTGCAAACTTGGAAACTACCAATCAGGACCACTAGATGCTGATCCAATAGATGGGGTGACGGGGCTTAAGCGCAAAAAAAGGCCAGCGGGTGGGGGGCTTAAGTGCAAAAAAATCCCACCTCTCACCCCATCCATTGGATCAGCATCTAGTGGTCCTAATTGGTAGTTTCCAAGTTTGCACAGATTGATTGGTTTGCACCTGATACGTTGCCATCTATCTTACTATTACTAATTAGAGGTCCCAACGGAGGCACACCAATAATTCCCACCAGATGCACTAGGAAAAAAGAAAAATCTTAGAAATTCTCACAGTAATCAGAAACATCTAGCATTTAATTTGGTAGACTCGAATCATCACCACCGATAATAGCCATTGGATCTATTGTAATTTAGAATAAAAATTACCCACCACTCCCATTATGAAAAATGAATAAATAGTAACCCCTAATTTTGAATCTAAATTACCCACCTCTGCCATTACACAAGATAATTCATAATAACCCCCTAAGTTTGTATATAAATTACCTACATATGTCATTATGAAAGATAATTCAAATAACCCCCTAAACTTGCATCTAAATTACACACTTTTGTCATTATAAAACATAATTCTAAATATGTAACACCCTAAAATTTGCACTTTTGAAAATAGGATTAAAATGATTTATTTTGGTATTTTTTTGTGCTTATGAAACTTAGAAAAATAATAACTTTATCAACTATATGGTCTAGTTACATGTTTGTGCATACAAGCTGCTGCATAGTTATTTATGATTATTGGGTTTGATCAAAATTTCAAAAGGATTTAAATTTGAACTGAATTTGGATTTGAAAATGTGTTTAAGAAAATAAAAAGAAATTTCTTTTTTCCTCCCTCTCTCTTCCTGGCTTTTTGGCCCGCTCGGCCTTATTCCTCCCGTGCACCCCATTTCAGCTTTCCTCTCCACGCTGAGGCCCGTAGGCCCAGCGCGCCCGTGGCCCAGCTACGTGCGGACACCGTGTCCCTCTCTCTCGGTTTGGATGACGACCGAGCCCTGCCCTCTCTCCTGCTGACGTGCCTGGCCCACCGGTCAGTCGTCGTCATCTTCTTCCTCATGAACTCATCGGACTCCATCGTCGGTACAGAATCCGCATCCTGCCCCGCCTCCTCCTTGCCTTGCCTCCCAAGCCACCTGCTCTCTCAAATGGTAGCCACCGACCGAGCTGCCTCCTATCCCGAGCCACAGCCGTCTCGCGTGAGACGCCGTGTCATGCAAACCCTAGCGCCACCGCCATCACCACCCGCTTCGCCATGCACCATGCCGCCCTCCATCGCTCCGCGCCTTGGTAAGTTACCTAGTCGAGCTCGCCGTTCCTTCCTCTACCTCCCGGTGTTTTTCTCGCTTCGAACCGAGGGCCATAGGCCGTGTTTCCCGGGCGCCGCTCGTTGCCGTCAATGGCGCCGCTGCGAGAGTGCCGCTCCGGCGACCCCATCTCCCTTTCTTCTATCTTAGTCGTCCAATTCTGAGCCAACGGCCACCAAAGGCCGATACCCCTTCGCCTATCCCCTTTTGCAAAAGAGCCCCCACAAAGATTTTAAGTTCTAACCCGCCGTCCCTGCAATTTTATTAAAGAGCCCCTATCTTTCTTCAAAATAGTATCTGCAGTCCCTAGCTCAATTTAAAATATGATTTTATTTATTTTAAATTCAAAAATCAAGTTCCATCTATTTACAAAATTGCCACTATCTTCATTAGGCCATATCTTCTCCGTTTTAACTCTAATTTGATCCGTTCAAGTTGTGTTAGATTCGTAACGACATAATCTACGCATTAGTATCAATGTTTTCCATGTCATGAGCTCTGGAATTTCATGGTTTAAATCCGGACTTGGGTAATGATTATGTAATTGGATTTTTCTAATTAAAAGTAACTTAGGCTTTTCACCTTGGTCAATTATATGATTAGTTTTACCTTGTTTTCTAAATCAAGTATAATTTGACTTAACTCAATTAAGGTATTTCTCTGAAGTATCTTATACATGTTTTATATAGCTAAAATAAATAAAGCCTATAGTTTCTTTTCGAAGCAAATCTAGCGGTAGATGTATCTTTTTCACCGTAGCTCCGATTAGCATGCTTTTCGCGTCTGAGTGATCGTAGCAACGCATAGATTTGATTTCAAATTCTTTTTCACTAATTGGTGTATTGTTCTAGTATTGTGTTGGTACAGAAAGTGACCAACTAGTAAATATTTGTAGTTTTGCTGTACGTTGTGATCGGAGGTGGCCTAGCACTCAATGACACAGGATTTATACTGGTTCAGGCAACGTGCCCTACGTCCAGTTTGGGTCAGTCGATGACTTTATTCCTAAGCCCAGGTGCTCGAGGTCTGTAGTGGGGTTACAAATGAGAAGGAGAAAGGAGGGGTGTTCAAGAGGCCCGGTCGGGTCCGACCGGAAGGGTCGAGGGCGACCGAAACTCCGCTATGAGCTAGAAGTCCAAGCGTGTGCTTGAGGGGTTGTGAGCTATCGATCTAGTGTGTCTGAACTTGAAGAAGTCGACCTCCTTTGTTGGAGGGAGCGCATCCCCTTTTATAGATAAAGGGGATGGCTCTACAGGTGAGAGGGAGAGAGTACAGATGTTTCTAAGCCTTGTTGCCCACGCCGATGAGGGTAGCTATGATGAAAGGCGCCTATAATACTTTGATGTCACTGTAGAATGTCAGGTGCACATGTGACGTTGCGTTGGCTTCTTCAGGAAGGGTGGATGTCGGTACCTGCAAAATACTTTTGTTATGCGAGGAGCCCTTACCACGAGTACCAGGTATGGTGAACCCCGGCGGCCACTATTGATGCCTAGAGGCATGGGGGCTTTTTGCCGTATGGGAGCTCAATGGCGCCTACAACACTGTAGACACAAATATTGGTGCCTACAATACTATTTGTGTCAGGGCGGTTGTAAAGCACTGCTCCCGCAGACATATAGGGAATGGTTCCAGTATTGTGGTTTGACTTTGTGCACTACTTTCTCCGTTCGCCCCTGGTTCCTTCCGAATGGGCGTCCCTGGTCGGATGGCCTCAGTCGGCCCTGGCCACGCTAGTTGGAGAAGAGCGGTAAATAGGCTTCCTATGGGGTCCCTGGTCGGAGACGCGGGGTCGGAGTAGGAAGTAGTGTTCTTACGTGCCCTAGTCAGAGATACACGGGATCAGAGTCGAAAGTAGGGCTTGGGGCAGGCCTTTCGATCGGAGAGGCCGTTTGAAGGTGGTTGGAGCTTGGAGCGAGTGCTCCGATCGGATAGGTGGGCCGAAGAAGTTGACGAGCGGGTGTCGCTTTTCTTGGGCCAGACCTTCCGGTCGGCTGCTGGGCCGACCCTTTGCCCTGTTGTTTTTTAGACTCTTGGGTCGAGCCTTGGCATGAAAGCCGGTCCCCGAGGGACCCCGGGTTTATGAACCCGATAGGAGCCCTCGAGCCCCTGGGCGATTTGGGTAGAATCATTTGGGGGATTTTTTGTCTTGCCGGTGGGTGCGTGCAAGCGCACCCGCGGGTGTAGCCCCTGAGCCCCCGGGCGGTTCTGGTAGAACCAGCCGAGGGGTTTTTTGCGTTGCCAGCGGGGGAGGTTTTTGTTCAGTGGGTGCGTGCGAGTGCACCCGCGGGTGTAGCCCTCGAGCCCCTGGGCGGTTTAGGCAGAACCGTCTGGGGTGTTTGGAGTGTGCGTGCGTGTTTTTAGTCTGAGACAGATTTTTGTTTAACCACGACGTCATTGTGGAGCCGAGGCATTTTTAGGCACGGGGATTAGATTAAGACAAAACTTACTGATCCTGGCGTCGGTGCGCGTCGGGGATCGGGCTAGGAAGTTTAGTTTGAGACAAGACTTGACGTCGGTGCACGTCGTGAATGGAGACAACTTAGTTTGGATGCGATAGAGCTCACTGATCTTTGGCGTCAATGCGCGCCATGGGATTGAGTGAGGCGGAGTTGCGAGTAGACCCAGGCGTCGGTGCACGCCGTGGATCGAGAAAGTTAGTTTTTTGTTAGTTTCAGTTAATGAAGCCGTTACGTGAGTTCAGAGTCGCGGTCCCAAGAGCCGTAGCTGGATGTCACCGATCCTATCGACGCAAGTTCGGGGTCGCAGTCCCAAGAGCCATAGCTGGATGTCGCCGATCCTGTTGACGTGAGTTCGAGGTCGCGGTCCCAAGAGCCATAGCTAGATGTCGCCGATCCTATCGATGCGAGTTTGGGGTCACGGTCCCAAGATTTCTTTGGAGCGTAGTCAGAAGTGAAGCCGTTTATGAAGACATTGTTAGTTAAGTTAAAGATCGGACGAGGCGGTGCTCACGGATCCTGGCGTCGGTGCTCGCCATGGGACCGGGCGAGTCGTAGTCGTTGATCTAGCGAGTTCGAGGCCGCTGTCCTTGGTGTTTTTCTTGATCCCCCGAGCCCTATCGGGCCTTCATGGGGGTCGATGTGAGTATTGTGTGTTACCCCATCTGGTTCCTCACAACCGGAGGGGCTAAGTTTCGTCGCCTGTCCCGATCGCTTGGGCTCGAAGACTAGCTCGGTGAGCCCGCTAATGGGTGTGATCGAGTGGAATCTGGGTCCGTCGTTCGTGACAGGGTCAGCATATCCCTCTTGTGACATTCCACTACTCCTTTACCTACAACCCGATAGATGCCTAGGTTGTTCTGAAGACCGACCCGGGTGGCCTAACGGCCTCCCCTTCGATGGAGATTCTGTGGGCCTAGCGAGAGGTTTAGGATCGAACGAGAAGGTTGAGATGACCCGGTCTACCGGACCAGGCGAGGGCCGCACAGTGCTCATCTATGGTTTTCTCCCCTGGCTCTATTGGTTGCTCATGTTGAATGCGGCAACCGCCGCTTCGTGATGCAACACAGAGCATTCTGGTGCATTTCGCTGCACGTGCGATGCTTAGTTCCCGAGCCCCCGGGCGGTTCATGCCCTAACCGTCCGAGAGGTTCAGGCGTATGAGATGAATGCATGTATGGATGTATGAATGATTTGTAAAGAAATAGAGGGGGTTTTGGTAATGTCCACCTTGACGACTAGAGTGACGGGGCTTAGAGAGCTTCAGTCGGAAATGTCCAACCAGGACCCATGCTCGTCGTTCGAGACAGAGTCGGCATGGCCTGCATGAGGCATCCATTTGCTCCTTACCTGTTGCCTGGTGTCCCTCCTAGGTGATTCGATCGACTCAATGAGGTCTAGTGGTCTCTTCTGTCGGAGATTTCATTTTTGGTGGTGGCGCTTTGGTTCCTGGTATGTCTCATCTGCATTTAAATGGAAAAGAGAGAGAAATGGCCGTAGTAGTATTTGTAATAGTAGAAAATGTAATAGTTAAGTTTTGTGGGTAAGTCCCTATGTAAATAGTTTCTTTGTATCAATGAATACAACCGTACTGCCCCTGTGACGAAACCACCATATCTGTTTCCTTGTTTTTGTGTCCTAGCATAACCTTTATTTTTATCCTTTCTTTCTCGTACCTACCCATTTGTCCCGTAGGGTGCGATCTTTGGGAACCTGGGGCATGGCCCGCGAGGTTCGGTTGCTTGTATCCGTAGGGACAGGTGGGGTGCGTTCGGTTTTGGAGTAAGAACTGGGTTATGTAGGGTAGTTAAAGGAATGGAATGTGTTTCCGTTCAGGAAGAAAGTTGTATGCCATGTGATAGTAAAGAGAAAGAGAGGTAATACTCAATATTTGTACATTTATGGAGCCCTCGAGCGACCCGGGTTGAAAGTGTTCGGGCGGGGGCGCTCTTACAGGAGCATGTGCTTTTAACCGAAAGTGTTTAGACCAAATTTAAGGGAAAACGACATAGCTGTTCAATGTTCCAAGTGTTGTTGAGAACATTGCCATTGTTGTCCTCCAGCCGGTAGGTGCTCGATCGGATTACTTTGGTTACCGTATACGGTCCTTCCTAGGGTGGAGAGAGCTTGTGTTTTTCCTTCGTTGATTAGGTCCTTCGGAGCATGAGATTGCCAACTTCGAGAATCCTTCCTCTAATCTTCCTTTCATGGTACCTGTAGAGGGTTTGTTGATAGCGAGCGGAGCGGATAACGGTTGTCTCGCGGGCCTCTTCGAGCAGGTCGACTATGTCTTGTTGAGCCTCTGTGGCTCGGTCGTGGTCGAAAGCTTTTACTCTTGGTGCGCCGTGGTCGAGGTCGGAGGGCAACACGGCTTCTGCTCCATAGGCCAGGAAGAAAGGTGTGAATCCCGTGGATTGGTTTGGGGTCATTCTTAGGCTCCAAAGGATCGCTGGGACCTCTACAACCCATCGCCCGGCGTGTTTGTTGAGTCGGTCAAAGATGCACAATTTGAGTCCTTGGAGGACCATGCCGTTGGCACGTTCGACATGACCGTTAGTTCATGGATGTCCAACCGAAGCCCAATCGATTCTGATGCCGTATCCATTGCTGAAGTCTAAGAACTTCTTCCCGGTGAAGTTATTCCCGTGGTCAGTGATAATACAATTAGGAACGTCGAATCGATAGATGATGTCGAGGAAGAATTTGACCGCCTCTTCTGAGCGGAGATTGGTGATGGGCTTGGCCTCTATCCATTTGGTAAACTTGTCGACTTCTACGAGTAGGTGAGTAAAATTTCCTGGGCCTTTCTTGAGGGGTCCTACCATGTCGAGGCCCCAAACCTTGAATGGCCAGGTGATTGGGATGGTTTGGAGCTCTTGTGCCGGTAAATGGGTTTACCGAGCGTAGAACTGGCATCCTTCGCACCTGTGGATGACCTCCTCTGCATCTCATAGCACGGTGGGCCAGTAAAAACCTTAGCGAAAGGTTTTTTTGACCAGGGACCTTGGGGTCGCATGATGCCCGCACTTCATGAGCACTCCCAGTGGACTTCGTTTGTAGAGTTCGTTACCAAGCACGACGAAGGTCTTGGCATGTCGAGCGATTCATCGGGCTTTAGTTCTTTCAGGTGGGAGAACCTCCTCAAGGAGGTAGGTGAGTAGTGGTACTCGCCAGTTGGTTTGATCGAGTGCCAATACGGCGACGTCCTTGGGTGACGTCGTTATAGAGGTACTAGGATCGGAGCCCCCGAGCGCTGGCTGGCCATCGGGGTGCGTCTGGGTTGGGCCATCTAGGATGCGGGCAGATGGCTCGTGGACATCGTTGATGAAGACTCTGCCCAAGGATGGATCCCACCTGGCGGCTAGTTTGCGAGGAAATCGGTGATGTCGTTGTCCCTTCGAGGGATGTGATGTAGTTCGATTCCTTGGAATTTGTCCTAGAGCTTACGCACCTCTTGGTAGTATGCTATCATGAGGGGGCTTTTACAGGAGGACTCCTTCATGACCTGATCAACAACTAGCTTCGAGTCACCACGGACGTAGAGTCGCATAGCACTGAGCTCAATGGTGATGCGTAGTCCATTGATAAGGGCCTCGTATTCCGTGGCGTTGTTTGAAGCCGAAAAGTGGAGGCAGGATGGCGCAGCGGAGCCTACTCCCATCTAGGGAGATCAGAACCACTCCAGCCCCCGAGCCGGGCGCCATTACGGACCCATCGAAGTACATTGTCCAGTACTCATGGGAGACGTTTGGGGCCGGTAGCTGGACCTCCGTCCATTCGGCAACAAAATCCGCAAGAGCCTGAGACTTAATTGCGGTGCGGGGGGTATACCTGATGTCATGGCCCATGAGTTCAAGGGCCCACTTAGAGATTCATCCTGCGGCGTTGCAGTTGTGGATGATTTCTCCGAGTGGGTATGAAGTGACGATTGTGACTTCGTGGTCGGTGAAGTAGTGTAGGAGCTTCCTAGTGGCCATTAGCACAACGTATAGGAGTTTCTGCACCTAGGGGTATCAAACCTTGGGGTCGATAAGTACTTCTCCGATGAAGTATACAGGTCACTATACCTTGAGCTGGTGTCCCGGTTCCTCCCTTTTGACGACCAGGGCGGCACTCACCACATGGTTACTTGCCGCGATGTAAAGGAGGGGTTCTCCCCATTCGGGAGCGATGAGGATCGAGGCTCATGTCAGGGATGTTTTGAGGCTTTCGAGAGCCTGCTGGGCTTCCTCAGTCTAGACAAAGGCGTTCGTCTTTTTGAGGAGCTTATAAAGTGGCATCCCCTGTTTGCCGAGCTGGGAGATGAAGCGACTAAGGGCCGCTAGGCAGCCGGTGAGCCTTTGTACGCCTTTTACATTGCGTATGGGGCCCATGTTGGAGATGGCTGCAATCTTTTCAGGGTTGGCCTCGATGCCGCGCTCGGATATGATGTATCCAAGCAGCTTTCCCCTTGGAACCCTAAAAACATATTTTTCGGGATTTAGCTTGATATTGAACCTTTGGAGGTTCGCCAACGTTGCAGACAAGTTTGCGATCAGGTCGCAAGCTCAAGCTGTTTTGACCACTATGTCATCAAAATAGACGGCGATCGTTGGTTTTGGCCATTCAGCCTGATCAGGCTGATTAGGCGGGTCGATTTGGTCGGCGAAGCATTGCTACATGCACCTTTGGTAGGTGGCGCCAGCATTCTTCAGACCGAAAGGCATGGTCATGTAGTAGTACGAACCATATGGGGTGATAAACAAGGTCGCGAGCTGATCAAAATCTTTCATCGTGATTTGGTGATAGCCTGAGTAGGCATCCAGAAAGGAGAGGATCTCGCAACCCAAGGTGGAGTCAATTATCTGGTCTATGCATGGTAAAGGAAAGTGATCCTTCAGACATGCTTTATTAAGTCTAGTGTAATCGACGCACATTCTCTAGTTCCCAGTCTTCTTTTTGATAAGGACGGGATTGGCGAGCCAGTCGGAGTGGAAAACCTCCCTGATGAATCCGGCTGCTAGGAGCTTGGCGATCTCTTCGACTATGGCCCTGCGCCTCTCGTCGTCGAAACGACACAGGCGTTGCTTAGCGGGCCTTGAGCTCGGGACAAGGCATAGTATGTGCTCGACGACTTCCCATGGTATCCCCGGCATGTTAGAAGGCTACCATATGAAGACATCATGATTATCGCGTAGGAAGTCGACGAGCTCGCATTCCTATTGGGCCGGAAGCTAGGTCCTGATTCACACCAGTCTTGGCAGGGTCAGCAGGGTCGACACCCACTACCTTGGTTTCCTCGAGTGGGCGGAAGGCCGTTGAGGAGGTTGGTTTATTGCAGTCTAGGACTGCTGGGGTTGACGACTCCACGAGCTACAGGAGCTCAGATGAAGTTGACGACTATGGTGGCGAGCTCGTAGTGCTCGCGGTCGCACTCGAAGGCGTGTGAGAAGGCGCTACTCACGGTGATGATGCCGTTTGGTCCCGGCATCTTCATCTTGAAGTAGGTGTAGTTGGGGATCGCCATGAATCTTACGTAGCATGGCTGCCCCAAGATGGCGTGGTAGGACCCCAGAAAGTCTACCACTTCGAAGGTGAGGACCTCCGAGCGGAAGTTGGCCCGGCCGCCGAACGTGACGGGTAGATTGATCTGTCTGAGTGGGTATGCCTGCACTCCCAGGATTACCTCGTCGAAGGGGGAGCCCGCCAGGCGGAGCTCCGATCGGTGGATGCGCATGGCGTCAAGGGTGTCGACTGTACAGGATGTTGAGGCCGCTGTCCCCATCCATCAGCACCTTGGTGAGGCGCTTCTTGCAGACAATGGGGTCAATGACAAGCGGGTAGCATCCCGGTCTTGTGACGTAGGAGGGATGGTCCCTCTGATCAAAGGTGATCGGGGATTCCAACCAGCTGAGAAAGGAGGGGATGGCCTGTTTTGGCGACGCACGCCTCCCTATAGCATACCTTATGCTGGCATTTGGACCAGATGGTGTCAGACCCACCGAAGATCATGATGCACTCCTCAGGTTTAGGGAAACCATCCCCATCCTTGCCTGCCGCGCCTCCCCTCTTGGCCGTAGGCTCCTTGATGTCTCCCTCCTTTGGCATGCCGGCCTATCGGAGGAAACATTTGAGGAGCTCACACTCCTTGTAGAGGTGTTTGACGGGGTAGGCATGATTGGGGCACGGACCATCCATAAGTTTGTTGAAGTGGTTAGGCAGTCCCTATTGGGGCTGCCTAGGTGTGCGATCAGCCGTGGTGACCAATGCAGTGTCATTTGACTGGCGTCGATCCTTCTTGTTCTTCTTGCCCCTCTGAGTGGAGGGGCCTTCGTCTAGATCTATGTGCTTGGACTTGCCTTTGTCCTAGCCTCCGCTGAAGACCGCTCTGACCGCCTCCTCGCCAGAGGCATGGTTGGTGGCGACGTCGAGTAGATAGCGGGTGGTACGGGGTTTTAGGCAGCCAAGCTTGTGGATCAGGGACTCACAGTTTGTCTCGGAGAGGAATGTGCTGATGACATCTGCGTCGATGCCATCAGGGAGGGAGTTGCATCATTGGGAAAAGCCTATGGATGTAATCCCGCAAGGACTCACTGGGCTCCTGCTGGCAGCTCTTGAGGTCCTAGGAGTTTCTGGGGCAGACGTACGTCCCCTGGAAATTCCTGACGAAGACCCTCTTGAGATCTGCCCAGTCGCAGATGCTGTCGTGTGGAAGGAATTTGAGCCATGCCCTGAACATGTTCCCCCACGCAAATGGGAAGATATTGGATGATGAAATAGTCATCATCCACTCCTCTAGGGTCGACAGGCGAGCCAGGAAGTCTTCGAGCCAAATGCCTGGGTTTGTCTTCCTGGTGTATTTGGTGATGTTGGAGGGAGGCCAGAAACACTGTGGGAACGGTGCTCTCCGGATGCGCCAGCTGAAGGCCCATGGCCCTGGGCCCTCAAGGCTAGGGCTCCTGGTCGTCCGGCCAGCGACCGTGCCTAGGGCACATTTCACCGCTTCCCTCGATGGTTCGGCCAAGATCCGTGTCGCTTGCTGCCGTACGGCGGACGTTGTTGCTGTGTTGGGCCTAACGCTGGTTGTTGATGATGCTATGAGTGTCCTGGTGTGGTCGGTGTGGAGTAGGTGCCCGGTCGGACCGTGGCACGGCTGCCGCACCTCGAGCCAAGCCTGACTGCTACGGCTACGAGCAAATAGATCGATCCGGCTGGTGCGTCCCCGTCCCCCCAGTGGGGAGAGAGGGCGTGGGTCGGAGTCGCGATGTAGAGCTTTCCACCTATTGGATGACGGCTGCCTCTACTAGAACTCGGAGGTTTCGATAGACTGCCCGCTCCTGAGGGTCGATGGGCTTGGGAACACCGCAGAGAAGCATTGCTGCAGCAGCGATATTCTGGCTGGCCCAAGCGAATTGTGGGACATCGTTCCCCTCATTCACAATGTCATGCTAGACCTAACGAGTGTGACCCCAGGCGCCACCTGCCGGGCCATGCGCATGGGGCGCAATGTGCCACACCGACCATGCCGGCGTAGGCGGCAGCTGGCTCTATCGCCGGAGGGGTGTGAGTTTGCGCAGACTCCGCAACCACCGGTGGCTGTCCTAGATCATGCGCCATAGCGCATTCCCAGGACGGATGGTGGTGGGGCGCCACACCACCGATGCTGGAACCATCGCTCTCGCCCTCGTTGTCCGGGAGTTCACAGGAAACGACAGGAGCGAAGCCTGCCATTCCTACAAATTTGGACATGAGTGGGGATTAGTGCCAGCGCCCTTTGGTGCCCCTGAGCGCAAGCATCCATAGAGGACGCGAGGCCATAGGGGAACCGATGGTATGGTGTTTGTGGTGAAGTCCCCTTGGGTGATCGGTGGGAGGTAGTAAATAAAGGGCAAATAAAAGTATGCGTATTACTTACAGTTTGGTTTAAGCAGAGAGTTTGCTCGGAATGAAGCGCAGATGCCATGCTGTTGAAGTCCCACAGTCCCGGAGTCGATGGAGGACATCCCTCCGACGGGTGCCGGGTCGTGAGCCTTCTCACGGAGGCGGAGTACAGCCGAGTCGGTCAGCGATGAAGTCTAGGCTTCTAAAGAGGAAGGCCTGGGATGGCTTGAAGACATGTGGAACCCACATCCTGGCGGGCGAGAATGCGGGGAACTCCAACAAGCCAAAGCAAATCGTATCGCCCGAGCCCGCCACGGTGGGGGTGGCAGAAAAATGGGCCATCCGATGACCAAAAAGTGTTGAACGTACAACGTCTTCCCCATGGACGGCGCCAACTGTCGGTACAGAAAGTGACCAACTAGTAAATATTTGTAGTTTTGCTATACGTTGTGATGAGAGGTGGCCTAGCACTCAATGACACAGGATTTATACTAGTTCAGGCAACATGCCCTATGTCTAGTTTAGGTCGGTCGGTGACTTTATTTCTAAGCCTAGGTGCTCGAGGTCTGTAGTGGGGTTACAAACGAGAAGGAGAAAGGAGGGGTGTTCAAGAGGCCTGGTCGGGTCCTGACCAAAAGGGTCGAGGGTGACCAAAACTCCGCTATGAGCTAGAAGTCCAAGCGTATGCTTGAGGGGTTGTGAGCTATCGATCTAGTGCGTCTGAACTTGAAGAAGTTGACCTCCTTTGTTGGAGGGAGCACATCCCCTATTATAGATAAAGGGGATGGCTCTACAGGTGAGAGGGAGAGAGTATAGATGTTTCTAAGCCTTGTTGCCCACGCCGACGAGGGTAGCGATGATGAAAGACGCCCACAATACTATTGATGTCACTGTAGAATGTTAGGTGCACATGGGAGGTTGTGTTGGCTTCTTCAGGAAGGGTGGATGTCGGTACCTGCAAAATACTTTTGCTATGTGAGGAGCCCTTACCATGAGTACCAGGTATGGTAAACGCTGGCACCCACTATTGATGCCTAGAGGCATGGGGGCCTTTTTGCCGTATGGGAGCTCAATGGCGCCTACAATACTGTAGACATAAATGTTGGCGCCTACAATACTGTTTGTGTTAGGGCAGTTGTGAAGGACTACTCCCACAGGCGTACAGGGTATGGTCCCGGTATCATGGTTTGACTTTGTGCACTGCTTTCTCCATTCACCTCTGGTTCCTTTCGAACGGGCATCCCTGGTTGGATGGCCCCAGTCGGCCCTGGCCGCGCCAGTTGGAGAAGAGGGGTAAACAGGCTTCCTATGGGGTCCTCGGTCGGAGACGTGGGGTTGGAGTAGGAAGCAGTGTTCTTATGTGCCCCGGTCGGAGAGACACAGGGTCAGAGTCAGAAGTAGGGCTCGGGGTAGGCTTTCTGATCGGAGAGGCCGTTCAGAGGCGGCTGGAGCCTGGAGTGAGTGCTCCAGTCGGATAGGTGGGCCGAAGAAGTTGATGAGCGGGTGTCGCTTTTCTTGGGCTAGACCTTCCGGTCGGCTGCTGGGCCGACCCTTTGCCCTATTGTTTTTTAGACTCTTGGGTCGAGCCTTGGCGTGAAAGCCGGTCCCCGAGGGACCCCGGGTTTATGAACCCGACATATAGTATGTTTGAATGCTATGCATGTTTGTTGGATGCTTGTGTGATGCTTAATGATCTTGTCTAGTCGGTGAGTTTACGTGGTGGTCAAGAAGCAGTTCTTTGGAGGCTACAAATCAATAGAAGAAGGATCTAAGTTTAAGGCAAGTATAGCATGTGATCTTCCTTGTTGTCCTATACACCTTAAATCATTTAATTCGTACTACATGTGTCTACCTTGACTACCACTAAGGACTTTCTAGTACTTTGTTACCTAGTACCTTGATTCCTATGGGGTATTATATTGGGTAGTATGATGCTAGTGCTCAACTAAAGCCATGATCTTGTAACTTGACTAATG
Organism: Miscanthus floridulus; assembly: GCF_019320115.1. NCBI lineage: Eukaryota > Viridiplantae > Streptophyta > Magnoliopsida > Poales > Poaceae > Miscanthus > Miscanthus floridulus. The sequence goes on along the minus strand of NC_089583.1, from coordinate 24,560,550 downwards.
GAATATGCAATAAATATTAAAAGATGCTTTTTAGCAACATGGAATCAGGGGGCTAGAGCATTGGGTTGTTTTTATGATGCTCTAGATTCCGCTCCCTAAGGACTTATTTGTAAGTGATCATCCAGGACTTATAGTACAGCTGTGAGGGCTACATGGCTCTAGCTTTAGCTCAGTATGAGGACCTTTTCTAGCTTGTTAGCAGTTAACTTTATTGGCGTAAGAATGGCTTGCCGAATTGGGTATAGTGCGGCCTCCGTGCCCTGATGTATAGGCTGTGTGTCATTGTGACATCGGGAAGGGGGGCTCTATATCTGTTTGCCGAGTGAATCTAATGGCCCTAACTTGTTAGACGAACCTTTGAAAGGCTTCATAGTGAACCCTGCCGACCTTCCTTGGTAGTGCGTCAAGAGATTGGCCGCCTCAGGCGAAAGGGTAAATCACGACTCACAATGAAAGTGTACAAAATCTGTAGAGTGTAAAACTGGTATATCAGCTGTGCTCACGATCATGAGCGGCCTTGGAACATTTATAGAATAGATGATAATTAATGGTTAATGATGATGAAGACAGATGATACTAATGATGAAGATGCTCACTAATGATTACCGTGTATGCTATTCATTATTTATGTTTATCCTGATCATGTGTTTATATGGGCTTGTGAATAAACTTGTTGCCACCCAATTGCTAAAAGATGGCTCATTAAAAGCTAATCGCAGTAAACCAGTGTCGTCCTTTTGAGCCTCGTGAACCCCATGTTATATTTGTTGAGTACGACATGTACTTACGCTTTCTTTATTTTTTAAATCTTTAAAAAAATCCTGAATGGGTACCAGATTGCTAGAGTTTAGAGGAATTAGGCTTGTGATCAACCAGTTAGTTGTCCCTATAGAATTGGAGTCTTCACCCAAAGATTGGAGTTATCTTTTCATTGTTTGTTGTCTAAGGTTATATCCTTTATACTGAGTATATTATATTTTAAGCATTGTCTATTGATATTACCTTTATTTGTAGCTATATGTGAGATTTGACTTCCTGGGCTCACATATGGTGTGTATCTGGTTTTGTCCTTAAAACCAGATGCTACAAAATAACCCCATAACATTGCATCTAAATTACCCATCTTTACTATTATGAAAGATGATTTCAAATAACCCTCTAACTTCTGTAACGCCCTAGAGTCCAAACGGCTCAGGCTCACTCTGCACATTGAGTGAATCACACCTACTACCATCCCACTTATGTTTTCGTCGCTTCGCATAAAAGGATTAACCCAAGGATGGTGGGATGAACTCTAGAAACCTTAAATATGGTCTAACCCGCCTTTAACAACCAAGGTGCGACTAAACCCCACAATATCTCATTAACATGCACATGGGCCACTATGGGCCAAATTTTAAACTAGGCCGGATGTGACACACGCCCTCTCCATTCAATTCCATGTCGTCAAGAAGCCCTTGGTGAGTTCTTCGTTCTGCCCTCTTTCTCCCGATGCTTTTATTTCGGACAATCGTGGCTCGTAGGCCGTTTTCTGTGCTCGCCGGTGAGTTGCTCACTGTCGGCAATGGTCACTGCTGCTGACGCTACTATTTCGGCTAGTGCAAAACACCCCAAGCGTCAGGCGCCGTCCAAATCCAGATCAACGGCCCAGATTAGAAGATACCCTCTTCGGCTGGCATTTTGCTAAAGAGCCCCTGCAGTTTCACGTAATAGAACCCGCAGTCCATGACGCACTTTCAGAATACATTTTCCTATTCTAAAAGCATAGTTTCTTTCTAATAGATTCAAAATATGTTTTCATCTATTTACAAGTTTTGCCACTATTTTCTCTAGGCCATAACTTCTCTGTTTTAACTCCGATTTCATCCGTTCAATTTGCGTTAGATTCATATTGAGTAATCTACATATTTATACTACTGTTAAATATGTTTTCAACTTTTAAAATTCGAAGTTAGATTTAATTTGTTATTTTATTAAAGGAAATCTTGTTTAATTCATAACTTCTTTGTTATAGCTCTGATTAGAGTGCTTCTCGTGTCTGTGTGTTCGTAATAATGTGTAGAACATCTTTAAAACCTTTTCATTCCATGTTTCATATGTTTGGTATACTATTCTAATTTAGTTCTATTATTTGCTTCATAGTATGATTGCATGGATGCTTGTGTGGCGCTTTATGATCGTGTCCAGTCGGTGAGCTATACGTGGTGAATCAAGAAGCAGATCTTTGAAGTTTGGGACTAGAAGAAAGATCATAGTTTAAGGCAAGTATAGCATGGGATCTTCCTTATTGTCCTATACACCTTTAATCATTTAATTCGTGCTGCATGTGTCTACCTTGGCACCCGTAGTAATTTTCCTAGCTAATTGATATCCTAGATTCTTTGACACCTTTGGGTTATTGCATTGGGTAGTATGATTCTAGTGCTCAATTAAAGACCATGATCTTGTAACTTGACTAATGGTTTATGTAATAAACACTAAAAGATGCTTTTTAGCTACATGGAATAAGGGGGCTAGAACATTGGGCTATTTTATGGTGCTCTAGATTCCTCTCCCTAAGGACTTATCTGTAAGCGAACATCCATGACTTACAGTACAACTATGAAAGCTACATGACTCTGGCTTTAGCTCAGTATGAGGACCTATTCTAGCTTGTTAGAGGTTACCTTTATGGTGTAAGAATGGCTTGATGAATCGGGTATAGGACTAGCCTCTACTCTTATGTGTATAGTCATGATGGAATTGTGCCATTTGATAGGGGGTTCCTATATCTATTTGTCGAGTGAATTTAATGGCCCTAACTTGTTAGACGAACCTTTGAAACACTTCATAGTGAACCCTACCGACCTTCCTTGGTAGTGGGTCAAGAGGTTGGCCACCTTGGGCGAAAGGGTAAATCACAACTCACAATGAAATTGTACAACCTCTACAAAGTGTAAAACTGGTATATCAGCCATGCTCACAGTCACGAGTGGCCTTGGACCCTTACGAAATAGATGATGAACACTGATGATACTGATGATAAAGATGCTCACTAATGATTACTATTTATGCTATTGATTATTCATGTTTACCTGATCATGTGTTTATATGGGTGTGAATAAACTTGTTGCCACCCAATTGCTAAAAGATGACTCATTAAAAGCTAATTGCAGTTAAACAAGTGTTCAGCCTTTTGAGCCTCATGAACCCTATGTTATATTTGTTGAGTACGACATGTACTTACGCTTGCTTTACTTTTTAAATCTTTTGAAAAGTCCCGGATGGGTACCAGATTGCTAGAGTTTAGAGGAATTAGGCTTGTATCTACCAGTCAGTTGTCCCTATAGAATTGGAGTCTTCACCCAAGGATCGGAGTTGTCTTTCCACTGTTTGGTATCTAAGGTTATATTCTTTATACTAAGTACATTATATATTGAGCATTGTCTTTCGATATTACCCTTATTTGTAGCTATATTTGAGATTTGACTTCCTAGGCTCACATATGGTGTGTATCTGGTTTTATTCTTAAAACTGGGTGATACAACCATGGTCGCAAGACAACATCCCTAAGTCATTGAGATGAAGCTTTCATACAAGTACCACTAAGGTTCCTTCTTTGACCATAAAGATGATCAGTGAATCACTGACAAACAAAGAAGAACAACTCTCCGCCATGCCACTAGACAATCAAGGAGGAACTTGAGTTTGCATCTCTAATGAACACCAACTCATCAACCAAGAATCAACACAAATCAAAGAAGGGTTGACAGGAGAAGATCATGCAACTATCCAAATGCTGCAAAGAAAATATACAAGAAAAGGTCCTGCTCAATGGACTACGAGCTCTCGCCCATAGGTAAATCGGATAAGCCTCCTTCAGGTATGTTTGTCCCTAATCATTCCAATAAACAGAAGGAAAACATAAGGTATATCCAACCAAGCATTATGCAACATAGAATCACATTCATAGGAGAATTCTATCATCCAAACTTGATTCTGCATTTTGCAAAATTATTCAAGTATGGGGGATGGAGTTCTTCAAAACATCTCATGTCATGTTGCTAGTTTATCTTGGTCATCCCTACCTTTATGATGAGGTCAACTTGCTAAATCTCTAACAAGTAAAAAATTTAAATAATCATGCTCCTTTGGTTCACCATACATATTCTTGTTTCTACTTGAATAAATCTCTTGACACTTTGAAGACTCCTTGTTCTATTATAAGTCTGCTTTGGAATATTATTCGGACATAATCATTGGATCAAAACATACTTGTATTCGGTTGGGAATGTTAGGAGATCATTTGTAGAAACAAACCAAGGTTTGAGGAATTCTTCAAAATAATTTCGTACATCTTTGCCTTAACCTTGTTGAAAAATTGAAGTAGTGGTGAACAATAAGGCTTTCTTTATTTTGTCAAGCTTTGTTCACCCTTATGAGAGGTTTGTCATGCTCTTAAAATCAAGATCATGTACACTGCACCCATATATGCACTACTCCTACACTTGAGGTATACGCAAAAACATGCTTTCCATTTAGATCCACCCAAAAATGTTTTACTCCTACACTAGGAGTGAACACCAAAAATATGTTTTATAGGTTATTCACCAAATAAATGCTCCAAAGTTATTGTTGCTATCTCTCAAAAGTTTTGTTGCAGAGAAGAGGCATGGGCTATGCAAAAGTTATTCATATAAAAAAGAAAAAATAGGAGATTTGAAAAAATGGACAAGTGTCGAGATATTGAAAAACAATGGGTACTTAGATGCCTGCCTAAAAAAAGAGAGAGATGAATAAGATAGTCCATGTTCTCTTGCAAAAATATTTCCAAGTTTCAAGAGAGAGATATGTTTCCAAGGAGCAAAGTGGAATTAGGTTAGCCACCATATATATCCACCTCATATATTCACACACATGCACATCTTGATTTGATTCTATGACTCAACTCTCTTTGGATCCGAGGTTTGACTTTACAATATATGCATTGCAAGTATGTTCTAGCTTTCTCCCTACCTATGAACTCCACATAAGCCTTAGTGGTAGGAAGAGAAAAAGGGCATAAACATCATTACTGCCTTTGGTGAGGATTCACAAATACCACATATATTGAGAGACTTTAGAGTATCATATAATGGAATCTCTGAGTTTTATTTTGAAAACTTATAAAAACTCCAGAACAATGATGAAACGAAGAACTTGAGACATAGTGCTTGACTAGATCATTCTGTCTTTCAATTGCTCAAGACCCAAGTGAAGGCTAAGAAGCCCCATGGTTGAAGGTAATATGGGTAAGTTTGAAAGTCAGATCAATTTATTCTAATCCGGAGGAGAATTTTTGATTAAACGCATGTGTACTTTTGAGGAGTGAAAGCATTGTAGCAACTCCTGATCCATTGTTCAATTTTAACTTTGCTCAGGGAGTAGCAAAGGTTAAGTGTAGGGGAGCTTGTTGATGGTCGTTAACATCAATCATAAACCGTCAACATATCCTGCATATGTACTTAATTCCATCACCAAATATAGGTTTAGGGGTTTGAACTAATAAATTTCATAAGTTTTAGTGAATCTATGTTTTTAGCAGCGTTTATCTAGAAAACCATCAAGGTGGACCCAAACATCAGACTTAATCACGCTTAACCGCTGGCATGTGGGCCCCACCTGTCAGGATCTCCTTTCTATGTTGGCTTCCCACCGCCTCCTAGATTGCATCTATGCCGTTTATTCAAGTCGGTTTGATCCAAGGGTACAGAATTAACGCTACTTCCCTATATATACGGCCCTATACCCCCTCCCTAAGCCATCCTAAAACCCAAATTCATATCTCTGATTCAGATCTAGACACACCAGGAGGAATAGGTCTAGAACTTTCTAATGTAGTAGATTAGTAGCTCAGGAGTGAGGGTCGAGTTGTGCTCATGCTCAAGTTTTAGATCTAGTCTTGGAGGCTCGACAAAGCCTTGTATCTCCACTTCTACATCTTGTAAGACTTATTATCAATTCATCATATTCCTATCTACATGGCTATACTTACTTTTAATATGTATCTTGCTTAGTTGAGGTTATCATTACTTTTGTGTGCGGGTTCATAGAGTGCTTAGCCTGCTAGTTTACGATGGTTGGGCAAAGTAGCCGAGCCACATGTAAGCATGGTGCTTATACGATGCTCTACCTATGAGTACACCCTGTTCTCTTGTTGTATGGTAGCAGTGGGAGGTGATAGCCCCATCTATCCTTCGTAGTCCATACCGAATTGAACAGGTTCTTAAATTGTAGGATCATAGTCGCGTCAGTAGAGTTATCCTTTTGCGGTGCTCTACTATCTAAGCAGCGTCCTGAAGTACACAAAAGTAGAGTTAGTCTTAGCTAAAGTTGGGTATATATATACTTTGATCCTTTAGTCTTAGCTAAAGTTGGGTATATATATACTTTGATTCTGTAATAGGAATATCATAGGAATCTACCTCACCTGTTATTCTCCTGAGTTAACTAGTTTACAATATCTTAGTGATCTATCCCCTAAGTGTCATTATGCTTAATTTCTATCATTACCTTTACCCCTTGCTCTAGCTATGATGGTATGTTGACTGATAGATACTCCTTTGATATACAATAATCTTTACTCTATTGTTTCCCTATGGTAAAATATAAATAACGATACCTAGAATACTCCCAGTAAAATGCTACAATGGTATTTTGTACGCTTGCGGAATCCATCATATTCTATTTGCGTTTATAAATTGCAACAGTAGGATTATGACTAAGAGATTTGAGATGTCTATGATGGGTGAATTGAAGTTCTTCCTCGGATTTCAAATCAAGCAAGTGAAGGATGGAACTTTTATTAGTCAAATGAAATACACTGGCGATATGCTAAAGAAGTTTGACATGGCAAATGCAAAGCCCATGAAAACTCACATGCCAACCAACGGACATCTTGATCTCAATGAGGAAGGGAAAGCCATGGATATCAAGGTATATCGCTCCATGATCGGCTCTCTACTTTATTTGTACGTATCTAGGCTCGATATTATGCTTAGTGTGTGTATGTGTGCTAAATTTTAAGCTAACCCGAAAGAGTGCCATTTGATGGCTGTTAAGAGAATCTTGAGATATTTAGTACACACTCCTAACCTTGGATGGTGATATCCCAAGGGCTCCAAGTTCGATCTACTTGAGTATTCGGATTCCGATTATGCCGATTGCAAGGTAGATCGAAAAAGCACTTTGGGGACATGTCAATTCCTTGGACAGGTCCCTAGTGTCTTGGAGTTCTAAAAAGCAAAATTGTGTAGCCCTTTCCACCGCCGAGGTCAAGTATGTTGCAGCCGGTGCATGTTGTGCTCAACTACTTTGGATGAGGCAAACCCTTTAAGATTTCGGATGTCGCTTCACCAAAATCCCACTATTATGTGATAATGAAAGTGCCATAAAGATTGCAAACAATCCCGTAAGCCACTCAAGAACCAAACATATAGACATCCAACATCAGTTCTTGAGAGATCATGAAACCAAAGGAGATATCAAAATTCACAATGTGAGCATCGAAAAGCAACTAGCTGATATCTTCACTAAGCCTCTTGATGAGTCAAGGTTTTATGCTTTGCATAGTGAGCTAAATATACTTGCCTCTCGTAATGTGGTTTGAATTTTAGCACACCTTTGATTGATTAATCAACTAGTATCTAGGCAAATGTTTTCAAAAAGTTTCAATTTTGTGCATCAAAATGTTTTATTAAAAGGGACTTGAGTACGATGGTCATTGCTTGTAATGATGTTTTCTGATTGACCATGAATATTTCAAGTGTATATGTCCAGTACGCATATATTTAGGGAGTATATAGGAATAGCTTAATTCTTGTTGTCTGTAAAGTGCGGCAGTGCTGCTCTATTTCCGGCAGTGCCGGGCTCCTAGTAGTGTTGTGCCTGGAGCGGTGGTGATGTGCCTTCTCCCCTTGCGCCTGGCAGTGGGCCTGCAGCAGCAGCTATTGCTGGGCCCTTTCTTTTCGCTTGGCCCAGCGGCAGCTCTCTCTCTATTCTCTCCCTATCGCTCTCTTTATCTAAGACTGAGAGGCCACGCCCCTTCTCTTGGTCGCTGCCTGACCAGAGGGCATCGCCCTCTCTCCCTGCCGTGCTGCTGCCTGGCCTAGGTGTCATAGCCCCTCTGTTGTGCCATGTGGCTTGGCAGGCCTCTCCCTCCGGCGGCTGCCCCTTGGTGTGTGGGGCCGAGTGGAAGCCCTAATTTGATTTTGCTAATTGATGAAACCTATTTGGATTAATCCTTGCATCTAAGTAACAACACTAGTAGATTGCGCGTTCCCCGACAGAAGAGTAGAGCGCCGATCATTATGATTGTGAGGGGTTCTTGTGCCTTCCCCGACAGAGTGCCAAAGGCAACTCTAGTAGATTGCGCGTGGCTTGTGGATCCTCATCTTGTGTTGGTTGTGCGGCACCCGGTTGCGGGTTTGGCGTGTGATGCGTATTAGTGCGTGAACCTCCAAGTGAGTGAATTGCCACAATGTGGACTAGCTTGCCGGCAAGCAAGTGAACCTTGGAGGAAAAATCTTGTGTTTTGATTGTCTCCTTGGTATTCATTGATAAATAACTTGCCACGGCGGTATATCCATTCTATCCTTCTCTTGCATTACTTTGTATTTACCATGTGTAGTGCTTGTGGTAGTTGTAGCTAGTTTAGCTCTTTAGTTGTAGTTCTCTAGCTAGCTTTGTTCACCTATGTGTACTTTAGTGACTTAGCACTTGTGTGATACACTAGAGATCATAGAAATTAGAGTGGGTAGGTGGCTTAGAACACAAGTGTAGAGTTAGTGTAAAATTCGCTTCGTCATCTTATTTGCTAATCACTTGTCTTAATGTTGTTGTAGAAATTTTTAATAGGCTATTCACCCCCTATAGCCATTAGAACCTTTCACCGAGCCCATCTCGTTAAAGGTGAATCGAGTTTGAACCCTATCTCCTCTGATCTATGCAATGGATTCGATCTCTAGAAAGAATGTTGTTATTTGTGTACGTATATTGGATATAGATGCTGTTGTAGTGGTTGATTTGAATCCATTTGGAGATTCAAGATGGGGGCATGAACAGTGACAGCGGCAGTGCCGCGTGTGCTGCAGCAGTGCCGTGCACTATTCGGGCTGCTCCGATCCGTTACTCTCCACTTCGATTGATCTCATCCACTACAGCAGCTCATCTTCTCTCCAGTATGCAAATCACTTATTCGTTCTTTCATAAATTTGCATAGATGTCCTCCGATGGTGAAGAAGAGAGGAGAAAAAAGAAGAAAATGGACCCAGCCAAAGGAAGGCAACAGCAACCCTCTGTTCGTGCTGGCAAAAGTAATCCAACAAGAGGCAAAGGACGAGTTGTTGGTGATAGGGGGAGCACCCAGCAGCAGGTGGTTCAGGAGTTGCAGCTTGAGATGATGGGGCGAGTTATCGGTCCAGATGTCTGTCCTAATACCCCTAAGAGCAAGTATTATAAGGCTGAGTCAGCCGGCTGAATTGAGGCCACATAGGAAAAAAGGCATGATCTGGCAGAGAGAGAAAAGGAGAGAGAAAACGGGCCGGCGCTCTACTCTTCGCCGGGCTGAATCTGACGACACAGCCTGCATCCAGCCAGCTGCGGGCGAAAAGAAGGCGCTTCATTCCCCACCGAACGATCCCGTGCGAACCCCCTAGTCTCGCTCGACCGCGCACACTACCGCCGGCAGCGCTCTTGCGGCAGCAAGGAAGCAGACTAGCACTGACAGTTAATTCTTTAAAAAAAACATGCTAAACGCCAGCTTATCAGTAAGCCTATCATACGAGTGTTTCTTAGGATGGCTATAGCTGACATGGCAGTAGCATACAGCCCGCTGCTGGCTGGGTTATTAACCATGCTCTAAGCATATGAATGAGTTTGATGGATCGTACATGGTACCATATTCTGAGGATGTGCAAGAGAGGATGCCTCAAGATACTAAGCAGAGACAGAGGACTGGTTACCAGAACTAGCACAAGATTGTGAAGGAGGCCAGGATGATTATTCCCTACACTGTACCTAGAGACACTAGTATTGATTATCGCTTTTGGAATGAGTTCCATTCTAATTATTATCTCTCTATGCTTTTCAATGCAAAGAATTCCAAGATTCTGAAAATGAAATATGTGGACTGGGAGCACTTGGAATCTAAGAGAGATAGAGATTTCAACCAAGCTATAGCAACATGCAAGAAATTTGGACTGTATGATCTCATGGCTTTTAAGTATGATTGGAATACTGAGATTCTGTTACAGTTCCTTGCTACCTTCTATTGCTGCAACAGGTTAGATATGCTTCGCTGGATGACTGAAGGTCGACACTACAAGATCGATTTTAAGACTTTCTCTCGCTTGTTGGGACTTGGTGCTAAGGATAGGGGTTTCTAGGAGATACATGATCAGGGCACTTTGTCAGTGAAAGAGATCACTTTCATGTATGTGAATCATAGAAAAGCTGATGGCAAGGTAAAGGGCCTAAAAAGCTTCTACTACATACTTAACAACCTCCTCAGGACATCAATTAACCCAAAGGCGTTTAAATTATTTCATATTGTGAATTTGCGTATAGGAAAAGCCGTACTATAAAGAGGGATACAATGCACAAGCTTAAATGTGCAACGAAGTGCTAAAAAAGTTCCACCAAAATATCCTCAAAACCTAGCCACTGCGGCAAGTTTTTCACTCTTCACCTGTTTGGCTGCCTGGCTTGAGCGGCACTGTCGTGACTTAAAAGTTATCGTTGGACAGTAGGGGGTATGTCTATCTCCTTCTTGCTTCCCCAACGATCATCTCGACCATTCACTCATCTTCAACCTTCAGACAAGAGCAACTCTCCATTCAAGGCTCCTAAGCTCCCAAGCTTTCTCCCTTGCATTCCTTTGCTAATCCTTGAGAGATTGAGCCTCTAAACTCCATTAGAGAGTAGCCCCAACTGAGCTTAAACTCCTAAGAGCACTTGGTTCGCATCTAGCCGGTGGATTGTGTTTGTTACTCTTGGAGCAAGGCTCCTAGCCGGCTAGGCGTCGCCCGTGGAAGCCTCCAACTCGTGTGGCAGCTCCGGGAAGTTTTAATCACCATCGACAATCTAGTAAGCAACCCTCATCTCAAGAGACTAACTCTCTTGACTTGAGAACAAGGATAGGGTTTGCGAAAACCCAAGCCTTCATGGTTTCCTCAACAACGTGGACTTAGGACAAGCCTTTGTAGCGAGCTGAACCATGGGATAAACACCTTGTCTCTTGTGTTGCTATGATTTGATTGTGCTCTATTTGTTTGTTGGTGATTCTAGGGTTTGGTCCCGATCTACTTGTGCTTAAGCTTTTGACTACATTAAAGGGGTGAAATGGACTCTACTCTACTCCAGGAACTTCAGTAAATTACTCGATCTAATTTCCTTTGGGCAGTTTTTGAATTGTGACCTCGAGGTAATCTGTGCACGCGGCAGTGCCACTCTGAGGTCGGCAATGCTACTCAAGCGACAGTGCTGGGCTCTAAGTGGAAGTGCCGCTACTATTGCTGATAGAAAACTTTGAGTTTTATTTTGACAGGCCTATTCACCCACCCCCATCTAGGCTTATTCGATCCTTACAAGCATTCTCCACCGCACCTAAGCATGGCCGCCCGCCTTCCTCCTTCTCCAGTCTCCATTGCGCCTCCTGGCCGCCACCTTCCTCCCTCTCCATCGCGCCTCTGGCCCGCTGCGGTCTTCTCTAGCTCACCAGCCGTCTTCTCTACCGGAGTAGCCATAGCTCGCGCCAGACCTGCCACGGCCTTCTCCACCGAAGTGGCGACAGCTGGTGCCAGCATGTGATCGAGAGCGCCACCATCCAGCGTCGCGCGCCCCATATCCACCTCGCTTGTCGTGGAAGGGGAAGCAGGGGAGGCCTGAGCCTACGCCTGGGGAGGCTTGCACTTGCACTTGCGCCTGCGCCACCACAGTTCCCCAGCATGTAGGCCATGCCTGGCTGCCGGCGACGCTGTGTTTCAAGTGTTTTAGGGCGTTTTCAAATATGTTGCAAGCCTATATTTCAAATATTTCAATTGTATCAGATGTACGTTTGAAGTGTTTTATACGGATGTTACAAAAGTAGATTGAGATGTTGTATATATTGCAATGGTTGTATACATGTGTTGCAAGCGTCTGTTCCCAATGTTTTATCTGTTTTTCAAACTATGTTGCAAGTGTGTTTATCTGGATGTTTTGCATATGTTTTCACACATATGTTCTAAGTGTTTTATCTGGATATCTGCGTAATGTTTGCAATGGTTTTTAAATGTTTTCTTAGGTGTTTTTACAAGTATTTTAGAGGCATGTTTCAAGTGTTTCATTTGTCTTATTTTAATGTTACAAGCGTTGTATCTGAATGTTTCAAAAGTAGATCGAGGTGTTACATATGAGATATGCATGAGAAGCGGGAGAGGCGCGAGTGGTCCCCCGCATGCGGTTTGACGCCACGAGCAACGTTTGGGGCGGCGCGGGCCTGTTGCTGGGGCGCTCGCTCGTAAGTCTGACATTGATGGAGATGCTCGGTTGCTTGCTGCGTGAGCACCATCCGACGCTAGCATCCCGGATTGGACGACCGGGCGCTAGCAAGTCCCATGCCATTTTGCTCGGCGAGATGCTTGGCCGTCTAGTGGACAACTTGCCGCACAAGCCAATTGACACTTGCCACGTAAGCAACGGGATTATGGCAACCCAATCAGCACTTGCCGCACAGGCCACTCACACACACGCACTAGACCTATGGCCCAACATTGTCGTTCGGGTTTAGGCCCATAACAAATAGCCACCAATGACAGTGCTGCCGCTTGGCGAGCAAGTAGGAAGCGAGACAGTAAGCAGAGCCGATACCCGACCGGCCCATGGGCCATAGATGGAGGTTAGCTTGGGCCCGGAAGTCCAGCGCGCCGCACGGTTAGATGAGGAGCAGCGTATGCCGTCCCTAAACCCATCTCCCCCTCGTCTCCACTCTCCACTCTCCACTCTCCACTCTGCTCCTCGCGCCGCCGCCGCCGCCGTGCAGCGACGCGACGACAGGTAATGGCTTCCGGCCCGGTGCTCCGGAACGCCGGCTCCCGCCGCCTCTTCTCCTACCCCTACCCTCCGCGCCGCCGCGATCTCGGGACCCGCCGCGCTACCCGATGCTCCCGCGGCTGCGGCGGCGGCGGCAGTGGCGCCGGCTCAGCCGCCACCGCTGACCGGGACCCTCTGGGCGAGGTCCGTGGCCACCTTCACGCGCACGTGAGTACTCCTTGTCCCAGTTCCGTTCCATGCGTACACGCTACTCTGTCGGTTCAGACTCGTGTGATTCGTGATTATCCATTTCCATGGATTCGTTTGCTTCGTTTGATTCACTTTCCAATCCGGATCAACCTGCGCAGGAAGCCCCAATTGAGCGTCGGCACCATTGGGCACGTCGATCACGGCAAAACCACTCTGACTGCTGCTATTACCAAGGTTGGATGCGTTAGACATGGTCATCCTTCATTTACGATGTTTCTTCCACTTCGATTAGAGATACAGATACTAATTTTGTTTCCCTGGATTACTGGGCGATCAAAAGTTACCAAGCTGAATTTGCAGGGAATATTAAGTTTCTAGGGTAACTATTTACATAGATCTCGGCACTTTGTTGCAGGGGATATCAACTACAAGGAATTTGCTTGCAGATGATGCTATGGTGCCTATTTCTTCTCCTTTGACTCCTCCACTGGGTGACGGCGAAGAAACTGACAAAAAGGGGGCTGTGGTAAAACGCCTAAAGGTCCAAGCCATAAAAAAGGATATCAAACAGGTAAACAAACACTGCAGAACTAGTTATTTGCTTCTATGAAACATCTATGAATTTGCTAGTTTACTGACAGCATTTCATATCTATGAATGTGCAAATTATCATAATTTAGCTGTACTGTACATGGCTATTTATCCATGTTTCTTTCTCTGGAATAGTTAATTATGGTTTCGTGAGATTTCAATGCTTTCATAGTACAAATTCCTAAATTGCTGTTGCTGACTGTTTGTTTCTAGAAGCTGCACCTGCCGCCTGGCGCTTAACTTCAGCTCAGTTTGAATGACTGAACAGTAAACACTTGATAATAATACTAAGCATATATGGTGACAGAGAGGAACGCTGTACAGATTTCATTAACACGTATATTGGGCATTGCTTTTTTCTGTAGTCTATTATCATCAGGAGATGTATGTATCTCATCTTTCTGAAGCCTTCTGGCTATTTCAGAGTCCCAAGAAGGTGAATCTGGTAGCAAAGCTGGTTCGAGGTATGCGGGTGGAAGATGCCTTATTGCAGCTGCAAGTGACTGTTAAAAGGGCTGCCAAAACTGTTTACCAGGTCCTTGCTTGTCGAAAATTTGACCACTCAACTGTTTCTATGATAGTGCAAAAATGACCAAAGACATATGTCATCAACATTTCATCTTACAAATCACTGCAGGTGATCCATTCTGCTCGTGCCAATGCAGCTCACAACCATGGATTGGATCCTGATAAGCTCATTGTTGGTAAGACTTTTAACAAGGCAAGATCCATCCCCTACATTTGTTATAATCTAACCACTTTCGTGTTATCCATGAAAACCACAGAGGAGGCCTTTGTAGGAAAGGGACTTTACCTGAAGAGACTGTCTTACCATGCAAAAGGGAGGTGCGGTATCATGGTGCGACCAAGGTGCAGACTGACAGTGGTGGTTAGAGAAGCTACAGCTGAGGAAGAGGCAAAGATTGCCAGACTCAGGGTGAGCAACTATAAGAAGCTGACCAGAAAGGAGCGGCAGCTGATGCCGCACAGGCTCATCGAGGTTAGCCCGAGGTGGGCTCGCAAGAGGAAAGAGGAGGCTGGTGCTACGGCCTAGTACTAGTTTAGGTATGCAGAACCTGCCTTCACTGTTTTGCACTCGACAGAACAAACATGCCATCTCTAGCACAAATACTTGCGCCTCTTGGTGTTGATTCACACAAACAGGTTCCAAATCCACCTGATTTGACTCCTTGGTAATCTTGGTCACTTGGAGTCTCTAGAAAGAGAAATGTTCTTTATTTTAGCAATGTGTTGTAGCAACTAGCACTTGAAATAAACCTCGGAAAAGTAAATTTTGTCTCTAAGGTTGGATGTGCATGGGGCACATGCCCTTAAGGGCACAAAAGCTGCATCTAAAATTCCATTCAACTATTGTTTTTGGCTGGTTTCAAGGGCCACTCTAGTTTCTTTTCCTTCTTCTCTGTATTTGTGCGTGTATTGTACTCTAACTCGTCTTCTTTATGAAAAACGTACTCAATACACTACAAACCAATCTTGCATTGGTACATTGCAGTTTGATGCAGCCGGGAAGATTAGCAGAAAGCGTATAGCACCAAGCTGCTGCAGGATCAGCATATGCCTCTTCCATGATGTCTCCCATTCCCACATCTCACGTTAGAATTTTACAAATTTTGTTTATAGAGTATCGTAGATGCAGGTCAGTTGGCATCATATTTATATCAGTGCTCAGTTATGGTTGTTAATTGAGAAAATTACCTGTAACTTGTGCCACAGTTTCATGATATATAACTGCTGAACACACATGTTGCCTTGAAGATAGTACTAGTGTCATGTTGCAGCAACAATAATTTGTCAAATTTCCCAACCAGGGTTGGGTGATGAAATTTGTCCATTCATTAACCAAGTGTTGTAGAATTTGTATTTTCCTTCAGTATATACACAAAAGTGCAAGCAGTTTGTATTACAGAAGAACTTTTAGTTATCCGATTCTAATTAAATTGGCAGGACTTTATTCAACAAGTGTCATTTTATCTTGCACACGTACAGGTCACACTGGTTTCTTAATGCAAGCACACATATACATATGCATCGAATTAATTAAGCAAGAGAAGTGGCCTGAGAAATAAAACACTGCTTAGTAATTCTAGACTATCAGTATATTTATAAGAAACCATCATACTAAATCTCAATACTAGAATTAATCCAATAAATCACATTATTGGCCATCTAAACATTAAAATAGTCCTACAACCATATCATCATATACCTCTCCAAGGAATCAAAGAGGCCCTCAATGGAGGATTAGTACAACTTGAGAATTGAAGTTGTAATTTACTCCTTTATATCACAGAATTGCCACAGCAGCAGCATACAACATACACACTCTAACCTCACAAGGCCTTTTTCATGCACTCGGTAGTTTCTTTGCCTTCCAAGAAACTAAAACAGATTTAATAATAGTTTGAACAGCAGGCCTAACGTCTGCACTCACTGGAACTGACCATGGTCGACATTTGGCGGATTCCGGACAGGAGCCAAGCTCGCGTGACATTGACCTGTGTGTTATGGCCCCCAGCCAAATGGGCCTACCACTTGGTACACCAAGGGCATATGACTCTTTCCCTATGTCTCCAATTCCCACATATCCTCCCTTTTTCTTTTCCTGTTCCCTCTTTCATCCTTTTCTGTTTATTATGGTAAAACTATTATATATTCACCAAAAGGTGTGGTGCTATCAAGCAAGGATTGGACAAGGTTGTGTGTTGCTTGTTCAGAGATGAAGTGGCAATATATTTATACCCGTATAGGTTTATATATTGTTTGGTAGGTAGGTAATAATTAATCCATCTTTATTTCATGACATAACTTTTGAACACATCTGCTTTTTTTTTTCTTTTTTTTGATAAAAGAATGATTTTATTAATTCACAACCATTACATCGAGTTGATACAATAATTGTGAACCCACTTCAGGCCTCTACATAAAAGCACACACCTTAAAAAAAACAAGAGCCTAAGCAATCACAAGATTCTAATAATTTTTTTGTGCATTCTGCCTGAGCATGTTTTTCATTTTTTTGTGCATTCTCGGCTATATGTTTTAGAGGGAAAGAAAGTTATAACACAAGATCCTAGCAAGTTGAGACTTGTAAAGACCAACACATGACATCAACAAAGTTCTAGTTTAGATAATTATGTGATAATAATTCGCGACCTGACATATAGCCGAGAAACAACCAAAGCAACATAAATATCAAACGACATTCCTAAGCAACAAAGACATTTTGTGCAGTCCACCGCTCAAAGTTAGCATGCAAGGAGCGCAATAGCAACCTCATCATCTCCAATTAAGCTCATCTCTCCCAATATCAACCTGCGTGGTGGTGGGGCATATCTTGATGATGTCCTTCTTCACTAGATAAATACGTCAAGTTGGGTTGTCATTGTCATTGTCTCGTTTCATATACCAACCCTTCGCCAACTTGGACAAACCATCGGGAAATTCAGGATCAATGAAAATATTACAACCAAAATACAATGCAATGTGGTGGTGCCCATGGCAAGAGAGAGTGTACAACTTTGCAATCTCAACAGAAACTTGAACTTACACGCTTGCCGCATGAACTGTGACTAGATGCAAACAGAAAACAACCACATCCAAGAACAGCTCATTACGATTTACAAGGAAGCAAGCACAATGCTTGGGGAGCCCTTATATATGTAGCATAAAACCGTAAGTGGATCCAAAATTTAAGACTCTGTAATTATGATAAGCGACAAGGACGATTGGGAAGTGCTTCCTCCACCATGATCTGCAGCAGTGTGTACGTAGGGAGCAACAAGACGGTCGACCACTACGGCAAGGAGAGGATTCCACTGTATATATGGCTAGGAGGTGCAACAGTCATCACCTCAACAGCCACCAATACGTGCATAGGGCAACAACATCACTAAATCATCATGGGGCACTAGCACTTCGGCAAAGAGTGCTCTTGCATTGTATCGTGTACCAAGTTAGTGCGCAGAAAATCACCTCCGAAGCAATTACAAGATGAATCTCTGGCGTCTGATCCCCGTCGTCGCATCATCCTCAATGACGGCCATTAATGATGTCGAAACCCACAATGGGGACAAGGTCCTAGGAGAGAGCTCCTCCATGGAGATGAGGCGACATTGAGCACCAACTAAGGAGCATCCTCACACACTACTACATGATTTCTTTTGCGTAGCGTTTCACTTTGGGGCTCCGAGGCGGGCGGCCTGGTTGCCCTCCTCGGTTATTCAAGGCCGGGTAGCTGGGCTAGCAACCGCCTTGGTTAATACATAACTGAGGCGGGCAATGTAACTTAATCCACCTCGGATAATACTTATTAACCGAGGCGGTTGCCCTAACGTAACCGCCTTGGTTAATCCATTAAACGAGGTGGTTTCCCTATGCCGATCGTCGGTCGGCTTAGGGTAACCGCCTCGGTTAATAGGCCATTAACCAAGGTGGTTTTCTAATAATGCCCGCCTCGATTAAGTCTGGGCTATAAATGCAGCCCCATCCACCCTTCTTCCCCACGGCTCCTCTATTTTTCGGTTTTTGACCTCAAAACCCTAAAAAGTGGCCATTTTGTAGGGGGAGAGGTTTTGCCCTTGGATTTGTTGAAGGGGGGCATCGCAAGAGGTTGATTCTCGCTCTCAACCCCACAATCTTCGCTCTTTTCCATAATTTGGTTGGTTTTTCTCTAGATCTAGATCTAGATTCATATGGAGGAGAGAGAAAATTAGATCTAGAGTTACCCTGGCTGCTTTTTTCCATACTGCTCTACATATATGCGCCATTTTCGCTTTTGTGTGTGCAAGGTTTTGTGGTCATAGATAGGGAATGGATGTACAAGACATCGAGGCAGGATCCTTCGTACCTGGAACATGTGACAAAGTTTATTGCCGCTACGAAAAGGCATCGTCTGAGTCTGAAGTGGGAACACACCATCTGTCCTATGTAAGAGCCTGCAAGAACCTTCTACTGCATGAAGATAACATGGTGAAATCTCACTTGGTCTAGTATGGTTTCATCAAGGATTACACCGTCTGAAAGTTTCACAGGGAAGCAGAGGATCCGAGTGCCGGTGCATCTGGAGGAAACTCATCGACAACAACGATGGCAGCGGCCGACGGGCATGACAATGCTGCTACTGGCGACAATGCAGATTGTGATTACATCATGATGGATGATCTGCTCCAAGACATGGATGACGACGACGGTGGTGGGGGTCGACGATGATGGGGATGGCGATGAGCCTGTGAGGGGTCCCGAGGAAGCAGAGTTTTTTGAGTCAATCACTAACCATCTTGACCACGACGACGTTCTATTTGGGAGCCCGAGGTGGCTGGAGAATTTTAGAGAGATGGAGACAACAATTGATCCCCTCTATAAGGATTGTCCAAAGCACTAGATGGTGCTGCGTTTTAACCTCTAGATGCTGATGCTGAAGACTCGCCATGGCTAGTCTGATACTAGCTTCAACGAACTATTATGTATCCTTGCTGACACATACCCAGAGGGTAACAAGATGCCCGCCAATACCTATCGGACGAAGAAGCTAATCCGTCCAGTTGTGATAAAGCTTAAAAAGTTCCACGCCTACCATAACCACTATATCCTATATCGGGGCAAGTATGAGAACTTGCAGAGCTGTCCGCACTATGGCGCAAGTCGGTACAAGAGGAATGTCGGTTGTCGTGCAGATGCAGACGGTGAGAGAGGGCCAAAGAAGAAGAAGACGTCCAAGAAGAGTACCGCGAAGAAGTAGATCTTGTCTCCTGAGGATGAGGAAGAAGAGGGTTACACCAGAGGAAAAGTCTAGCCCTATCGATGTGGTACCTACCCATGATCGCTCAGCTGCGTGCTATATTCAGGACCACCGAGGATGTCAAGCTGATGTCCTGGCATGCATCTGATGAGCGCATGAAGGACGATGATAAGCTACGACACCCTTCCGATGGCAAGCAGTGGAAGCATTTCAAGGCCAAGTTCTCGGAGTTTGGCGATGAGGCGAGGAACATCAGGTTCGCGCTGTGTACCGAGGGGATGAATCCATTCGGTGACCTCAGTAGCTCACACAGGCCGGTCATTCTCACCATCTACAACCTACCTCCCTGGCTATGTCAGAAGCACAAATATCTTTTACTAACTATGATTATTTCAAGACCTAGGTAGCCAGACAATGATATAGATAGTGTTCCTAGAGCCGCTCATGGAGGACATGAAAATACTATGTGAAGAAGGGGTCAAAATGATGGATGCATCCCTAAAGAAGGAGTTCACTCTAAAAGCCATCATCTTTGTCACCATCACCGATTACCCTAGTCTTTTTTCACTGTCGGGGTAGATCAAAGGTAAGTCAGGTTGCGTAGTTGCATTGACGGTACCTGCTACACTTACCTTCGTGCATCCAAGAAGATGGTGTACATGAGGCATAGGCGATTCCTCACCAAAAAGCACAGGTACCAGGCAGCTATGATGAATAAGTACTTCGACAACCAGGAGGAGCCTGAAACTGACAAGCCAGAAAGGACGAGGTATGGGCAAAAGGTGTTTGACATGGTGAAGGGCATAGATGTTGAGTTCGGGAAGAAGAAGAAAGAGGAAGATGGGACCATGACAAGGAAGAAGAGAAAGTGGGATAAGATGGAGGAACCACTTGTTGCCCCCGTTCCTTTCAAGAAGCAGTCGTGTTTCTTCAAGTATCTGTCATACTAGAAGGAGCTAGATACGCCCCATGCCATCGACTGCATGCACCTCGAGAAGAATGTCTTCAAAAGCACCATTGGCATACTGCTAGACATCAAGACTAAGATAGGAAGGATGGTCTGAAGTCACAGATGGATCTTGTCAACCAGGACATCAGGTAAGAAATTCACCCGACATCGATGACGCAGAGCGAGAAAGTCGACCTTCTGGGCACGAGCTACAACCTGACGAGAGATGAGAAGAGGGCCATGTGCCAGTGGCTTAGGGGTGTCAAGGTGCCGACTGGTTTCTCTTCCAACATCAAGAGCCTGGTCTCAATGAAGGACCTCACACTAACCAGCTTCAACGCACATGATTGCCACGTCATGCTCACGGTGTTCCTTCCAATTGTGATAAGGGCTATCGGTCTAGAGTATGTGAAGATGGTCATCACACAGCATGTCCTACTTCTTCAATTGCATCACATAGAAGGTCATCGATGAAGCTGGGCTGCCTGGCCTGAAATAGTTCATCGTGGAGACTCTTTGCCATCTTGAGATGTGCTTCCCGCTGTCTTTCTTTGATATTATGCCACACCTGATGATGCACATAGTTGATCAGATACAGGAACTAGGCCTCGTGTACCTACACCAGATGTGGATGTATGAGCGGTTCATGTCGACCCTCAATAGATATGTCCTTAACCGTGCCTACCCGGAGGGCTCTATGATCGATACATACACAACCGAGGAGGCTGTTAATTGCTGGACCAAGTACATCCGGGATGGAAGGGCAATTGGCCTGCCTGTCCCTTAGCACGAAGGCAGAACCTCGAGAATGGGTTGCATGGGGAGGAAAGTACACACCGATGTACAGTACAAAGCGGTGCAAGAAGCTCATCACATCGTCCTCAATTAGCTAGTGGTTATGGAACCATATGTGGACAAGCACCTAGAGGATATCTAGAAACAACATGGAGGCATGGGTCTAGAAAATAGCACAAGATCAGTTTCACAACGTGGATCAAAGAGCTGCAGGACATACCCCGTGGAGAGTCCAATAAAGCGAGGCTTACGTCTGGCCCATCCACCCAAATCACCACGTGGCAAGGGTATGACATCAATGGATACAGGTTCCACACAAAGGAGAAGGACAAGAAGAGCGTGGCACAGAATAGTGGTGTTCGATATGAGGTCAAGAAGAGCGTGGCACAGAATAGTGGTGTTCGATACGAGGTCATCGATGAGTCAACGGGGCAGACCAAGACATACTTTGGGTAGATTAAAGAGATATGGGAACTTGACTACGACAGTGACCTACAGTTAGCTATGACTGTGGGAGATCGTAATCTGTACGTGTTAAGTGTTTGATTTTTAAAAATAATTAGATATTTGTTGAAAGGAATGAAACAAGTATTTCATTAACAAGTCCTACTCTACTACTCCTCCTACAACACTACTCTTCCTACAACTCTCCTGCTACTCCTACAACACCACTACTACTAGTACTACTACTCATACAACTCTACTACTACTAGTACTCCTTCAACACTACTACTCTACTACTTCTCCTACTACTACAAGTCTACTACTCTACTACTACTCCTACACTACTACCACTTCCTACACTACTACCACTACTCTATTACTCCTACAATACTACCACTTCATACACTACTACCACTACTCTATTACTCCTACACTACTACCACTATGAATTTTAAAAAGCATTACAAATTAAATATCAATTTTAAAATATTGTAAAACGAAAATAATCGAGACATTGCATCAAATATAAAAAATGGAAAATCTTAACTGAGGCACGCAACCTAAGCCTGCCTCGGTTAATATTAACCGTGGCGGGCAACATAAGCCGCCCGCCTCGGTTAATGTTAACCGCGGTGGGCAACCTAAGCCGCCCACCTCGGTTAATATTAACCATGGCAGTCACCCATGCTGCCTGCCTCGGTTAAGCGTCCTTGATATATACCTCGGCCACAGCCCCGAATCGGCTAAGTCCTTCACCGCGGTTCAAAACCACCCCAAAGGGCTGCCCAATTTTTGTGCCGCCGCTGCCATCGCCGTGCTACGCTCCGGCCCTATCTCCGGTGCCCGCCCCCGTCCCCAAGAGCCCGAAGCTCTACCGCAGTCCCAGTTTTGAGTTCTAGCTCACCATCCACGGGGGTGCCGCGAACCCTAGCTCCGCCGCGCCGTCATCGAGATCTGGATCTGCACCCGATGTCCATCGTCGTCCTCGTCTCCGGTCGACCGCAGGCACTGGTTGCCGCACTATGCGCCCCCACGTTGACCTTCTTCCCTGGCTCCGTCAGCCATTGGGACCCACTGCGGAACCCCAGCTGTGGGCGAGGAGCTCCGCCACCGTACGTCGGAACCCTAGCGGCCGTCTTCCCCGACTCCGTCCGTCTTCCCTAGCTGCGTCCCTCTTCCCCGGCTCCATCCGTCTCCCCGGCTCCATCCGCCGAACCCTGGGAACCCTAGCGTGGCTGTCTTCCCCGACTCCGTTCGGCGCTGTTCGAGGTTCATCGATCCCCTTTACTCCTGTGATGCCTGAGCCTGTCTATGATGGCAAATTGTTTTGAATTGAGATTATGCTGCCTCTTTTGAGTTGAGATTACGCCTGTCATTGTTCATTATTTATGCTGCCTGTGATGCCAAAATATTTTTACTGAGCAAATGCCACTGCCTGTGATGCCAAAATATTTTTGCTGAGCAAATGCCACTGCCTGTGATGCCAAATTATTTTGAATTGAGATTATGCTACCTATTTTGAATTGAGATTATCTGAGCACATGCCTAATTTTGAATTGAGCACATTATCTGAGCAAGATAGTTCTATTGCTGATTTAGCCACTTTGGTGGCTTTGATCCTTACTACTAATGCTACTTTGGTGGCAAATTATCTCCTCTCCTGTTTTGAATGCCAAATTATTATCTGTTGGTAAATACTTAATTATTATCTGAGGAAATGCCTATCTCCTCTACTTAATTAATATATGTTTTGGTGCAATTGAGATTATGCTGCTACTTTGCTACTCTATGCTGCTCTCCTCTCCTCTCCTATTTTGAATTGAGCACATGCCTTCTCAAATTTTTTGAATTGAGCACATACTCTACTAGTTACTTGCTGCTACTACTCTACTCTACTATTCCTACTCCTATATACTACTGCTGGTGGTCCTATACTCCTACTACTTATTCTACTCCTACACTAGTGATGACTGCTACACTTCTCTTCTACTCTACTACTACTGCTGTGCTTGCTTGCCCACTGCTTATTGAATTTTTTTACTCCTACTATTTGGCTACCCTTAAGTTGCTACACTTGTACTACTAATATACTCCTACTGTCCTTCTCTACTCTACTACTCCTATCTGAGCAAATGCTACTGCTATAGTGTCCTTCTATGCTTGCTGGCTATTTTTGATTTGTGCAAGTTCTTCTATGCTTGCTGTCCTACTTGTCCATATCTGGCTATTCCTTCAGGGACGATTTGAGCAGCCCTGCCTCTAATAACCGAGGCGGGCAACCAGGCCAACCGCCTCGGAACCCTGGATGGATTCCTGACAACTTGAACGAAGGGCATCTTGATTACTTCTTCTGGCTCCCTGCTAGCCTCAGTTTTCTGAACCTGATAGTATATGCCATCTGTGCTGGCAAATACAAGGGCAAGAAGGCAGCTTGAGTTGTGAAGGTCAGGAACTGGCCGGCGCGCCATGTTTCCTTGGACACTTATTAACTTCAAAAATCTGTATATATGTTTCCCACATTCACTCTAGCTGAAGCAACGATCTGTAATTGTTGCGAAACTTATATTTCTCATTGTACTGTACTAACTTGATTTTACATTCGTACCTCCACTTTCTGTATATATTGCTGAATATATAGACATCTCACTTTTCACATGCCTCTACTCTGCTATCAAGGATTTTGATTGCTGTCTTTTTTCCTAGATGTATGCGGTCATGTTTTAACTCATGTATGCATCAATGTGCTGGTTGAACACAAACAGGACTTGGGACATGACTTACCTTCTGTACATTCATCTGTACATACAAAGGCACCCCCAGTCTAGCATTCTCTTATGGCACGTTGTGAGTTGACCGTGGTTTTGGTTGGCTCAGTTGGTTGTCTGATTGTCCCTGTATCGGACACACATATTTGCCAGACGTCTTGTTTGTTCTGGTTCCACTGTGGAAAGATGAGTACTGGAAGCTGATGAAACATGCAGGTTCATTGGCATGGCAGTAGTAACACATGAGCAAATGCAGACTCCTTCCAAGACAGTCAAGTCTCAGCACGTTAATCCCTGTTGTCCTCATGCCGCAGCAGCAAGTCTCAGGAATCCTCTACTACTACTCTCTACTCCTACTCGTCCTCCTCCTCCTACTCTCTACTCTTACTACTCCCTACTGCTACTCTCTACAACAACTACTACTCCTACTCCTCCTACTCTCTACTCCTCCTACTACTACTTGTAAGCTGCTGGCTGCTACACTTACTCTAATACTACTCCTCCTACTCCTACTCCTACTCTACTACTTCTACTCCTCTACTACTACTCTACTACTCTACTCTTACTACTACTTAGCTCTACTCTACTAATGGGGCTGCCAGCCTCAGTTAACCATTTTTTGCCCGCCTCAGTTAAGATTCCTGTACTATGCTTTGATTGAATTTGAGTTTCTTTGTGGCCTATGCAATGATGAACTGTTTAAACTTTGAAAAATGTGCTGAGGCAGTGGCATTTGCAATGACGTGAACCCTTTTATGCTGAGGCAACGGCTATGATGATCAAATGCCCCCTACTGGTAATAAGCTCCTAAACTAGGATGGCATGTATACAAGCAACCTGTTTAGAAGTGATGTGATGACAATTGGACGAATCTGAGCCAACTATATACATGATTTTTCTCCAAATTCTTAGATTTTGTACTTTTCTTGTATAATTTTGTACTTTTATTCACTTTTGTATCCCAACACCCAATGTATATGAAAAAGAGATGTAATCCTGTTTTCAAATGAATATATATAATTAATGATTCCTTTATATATGTTTTGAGATGAATATAGCATTGTGTTTATATAATTATGAAATATTCCTATAACTCTCTCTTCGTCATAGCTATCAATGTCGACCGAGGCTGTTGAAAATTGGCGCGAGGCTACTCCTAATGCGAGCGATGATGAAGGCTCATCATCATCAGACGAGAGCACCTCGTACGAGAGTGAGGAATTGACACCGAGGCTGGTGAAGAGACCTCATGGTGAGCAAGAAGATGATTCGGACTTTGATTCGAAGGGCGAGGCACGAGGTTCTCATGCGGAGCCATGAGTGCCTCCGGAAGATGATACCGAAGACTCAATGCGCGAGGTACAGTAGACGAAGCAGTGCATGTTAATCGACACAATGTTCGGGGGCCTCACGCAAGTATATAACTAATGTGAGTTCTTGTCCTTGACAGATACCGATGGTGCCTCTTCATTTGTAGTACCCCTACGGTGAAGAAGGGGCGGAGGAGGAAGCACCCGGTCCCTCCTCGGGCACTTCTTCAACTACAACGACCGGTAGCAAGAAGAAGTCAGACTTGAAGAGGGGCCAACACAGGAGGCGCCAGATATGCAAGAAAGTGCATTTGATACACAAGATAGGGCCGAAAGGAGAGCCCTTGGAGCCAACTACCATAATTGGCACCTTCAGCAACCAGTGTTCCTGTATAGTCAGGGGAAGGTGTCTATCACATATGATGATTGGAGGAAAGTTCCCAAGGACATCAAGGGTAATGTGTGGGGAGAGGTGAAGAGGCTGGCGTGCTGCTGCCACAGGGTCAAGCCACCATACAAGGGTAGATGGTGCCAAGGATCGAACAACTCCCTAGGTACCCGGTCGACAACATCATTGAACCAACGAGCTGCACACTCCTGGTGCCCTTTGGCCAGGAACAGAGGAAGAAGGATGTGGCCACGGGAGTGGCACTGCAATGTGAAAGTGGAGCCATGTACGGCGACAAGCCGATCCCGCCCGACTATGCCCGGGTGGACGTGACGTGGACCAACATAGATTTTGATGAGGATGAGATCGACATTCCCACTGAAGAGGGGTACAGGTTCATCAGCGGTACTCTCAGCATGCAAGTGCTATGGAATAAGAGTGACATTGTCTTGGACATGCCGACGCTGACTGTCACAGCCCTCACAACCTTCGTTGTCTCCCCAGGTGACCCAGATGACGACGACGACGATGACAAGGGCGGCAATGACAAGGGCAGCGATGACAAAGACAATGCTGGTGGCCTAGGCAGCAGTCCTCCAGCCAGTCCGCCTCCTAGCAATAGTAATCTATAGGGAGGCACTAGGGGTAGCATCGGGCGATGTGATACCATCGCTTGCAAGTGGTTCAAACCAGGGCTCAAACCAATGTCCTCCCCCGCCAAGGAAGCCTGTAGATGAAGAGGAGGCCATACCCTCGAAGCACACCAAGTTAAGTTGGGTGGTCTATCAAATAGCCGATGAGCACCCATACTCAACTACATTTGAAAGGTATGCTACTAGCAAGCATAGTCAATCTATAATTCATTTAGAGATGCTAGCTGTTTTTTTTCACTCCTTAACATCTCAACCCCTGGTGTTGCAGGCCAAAAACACCAGTGTCAGTTTGGGACCTATCAGATGATTGCCCCGACCACTATGAGCATGGGAAGTTCATGTTGACCTTGGGCGACATCCTTGAACAGAAGTGTCGGGGACCAATACTAGGGTACCCAAAGAGGAGGAGCTAATAACCATCAACATTAATTCATCTGAGCAGTCAAGAGCACGACTATAGCTCCAACCGACCCCCAGGTGTGCAAGCTCCACCTAGCCCGGCCTCTAGGGGTGGGCTCTTCCTCGCTCGACGCCGAGACCATGGGCTCTGCCTTGCCCGACCTCTAAGGGTGGGCTCTGCCTCGCCTGACACTGAGGCCACGGGCTTCGCCTCGCCCAACCTCTGAGGGTAGGCTCCGCCTCACTCGACCTCTAGGGGTGGGCTCTGCCTCACCAGACACTGAGGCCACAGGCTCTGCCTCACTCAACCTGGCTCTGCCTCGCCCGGCCTCTGGGGCTGGGCTCCGTCTCGCCCGACCCTTAGGTTTATGCTTCGCCTCGCCCGACCTCTGAAGGCGGGCTGCGCCTCACCCGACACCAAGGCTGTAGGCTCCACCTCGTCTGACCTCTAAGGGCTGGCTCTACCTCACCCGGCATCTTGGGGCAGGCTCCGCCTCGCCCACCCCTTGGGTTTGCGCTCCAACTCGCCTGACCTCTGAGGGCGGGCTTCGCCTCGCCTGACACCGAGGCTGCAGAGGCCATGGGCTCTATCTCACTCGACCTCTGAGGGCTGGCTCAGCCTCGCCTAGTGTCTGGGGCGGGCTCTGCCTCGCCCAACCTCTGTGGGGAGGGGACTTTGCCTCGACCGACCCCGAGGCCGGGGTATCCGTCTCGCCCGACGAAGACCGATATCGCCGCCAACCACTCTAAGTCTGAGCGAATGGGCCTGGGTCAAAGCTCTGACACCAGGGAGGTGACCGGCATACCTCAATATAACCCATGGCCATGACAGGCCATACCTAGGGATTCACATTAGGAACAACATCAAGCATACCGGTGCTGTTCTTCCTAACCATTATACGAGCACTGACAGGCGCGTCAGTTCACCATGACATTCGCTAGGACGGAGTGGAGCGCCATGACCAGAAGATGACACCTGCGCATGGCGCCAATGACGGATAGGGCCATGACGTGGAGCTATCCCTATTGATGTCTACAGGGTCAGCGGGACCCACGTGAAGGAAAAGGACCCGATGATCCTGGAGGACTTCTTCTCCTTCTCATCCTCCTCTTTAACCTCTACTGTAATTCGTGCTTTCCCTTGGCCTATAAAAGGGAAAGCAGGGCATCCCATAAAGGGCATCGCAACACATAGCATCGATTTGGACAAGAACCCATCGAACCCCAAACTGATCAGGACACACAAGCACACAGCCAGGAAGCGACCGAGCTCTCAGCACCTGTTCGCTGCTCTCTCCAGAGACTTGGGACCCATCCCTCTCTAGACCGTTTGTATCCCCTACTACGAACTTTCAGTGCTAGTAACATGAGCAGCAGCAACGAACTAGACATAGGGACATTCTACCCGAATCAGTATAAACCACGTGTCCTCTTAGCACACCATCCAAGCCAGACACACAATATTAGAAATTTACTAGTCAGTGGCAGCTCAAAATGCCGATAGTTGGCATGCCAGGTAGGGGCCTTTTGCACGTCTCGACATCCACACCATGCCTTGGATGGCTAGTCACAACCTCGGCTGGGTCCTGGGCATGCATGTGCACTCTAGGGACATGGATTTCATCGTCACGATGGAGGGAGAGTTGGCGATGGCTCCCGCTGCTGTTTGACCTCTCCACTACACCGGCCTCGACGTGATTGCTGAGGCACTTGAGGAGCTACAGCTGCATGCACTAGAGGCCCGCGCCCCAGGAAGCGATTAGCTCCTCAACTCAGACTATGGGAGGTTAGAGCGCCAGCTCAGTGCCTTCCTTGGACCCCGACCCTCCTGGGAGGACCTGTGCCACCTCACCTTCTCGTTCACCAATGTCATGGCGTAGCTTGTCGGAGGGGAGCCGCTCTCTTTGGAATACCTCATCCGAAGCACCCTGACAGCGCTCCTCGTTCAGTCTCCGCAACACCACAGAGACCGATGGCCACCCTATGGCGCAACGCACGCCTCCATCCCTCGCAAGCGACAAGTTCATAGGGATGACCAAATATGTTGCGGAGTCTTTCCATGACCTCCTCGCGGGAGAATCAGAGTCGCCCTCCAGCTCTGACTCTAGTAGGGGGAGCCATCACCCCTCTCGTGAGTGTTTCATGGCGGGTACCCCTAAGGGACATGTCAAAAGCATCCACAAGGAAGAGGCTAGCCCAATGAACAACCTCAATGACAAGGTCGGGAGGGATGCAGGGGCCCCACCTCACCTGTGGGTGGAGCAGCTTAAGGCCTGACACCAAGAGCTCAAGGAAGCATGACTTTAGCTCGAGCAGGAATGTGCGGAGCTCAATCGAGAGATCGAGCGCCATGGAGATGGTGGGCGTGCATGCGCCATGGCCCGCGATGTGAATAGGAGGATCATCGATGACAATGAAGCACTCCCGCACTTTGCCCGGGCAAGCCAGAACATCATCGCTATGGCGGCCTTGCTCCAAGGGCTTCTAGGGCCCGCAATGCCCAATGACCATTGAGCCCATCATGAGATTCACACGCTACTCGAGCGTGCGGTGGCACAGCAGGCTGAGAGCTCGCTGTCTCAGCGATGTGAGCTCAACACCAGCCAGTGCATGCCCACAGAGCGACCCGACAAGGACGCGTCAGCCCACTAGGTGCCACAAGGCGGTAGGCTGCGCACCACGGTCCTAGTACATGAGTGTCTTGGCCACAACCATGATGTGCGTGACACCCTCGATGCCCGCAGGCGTGCCCACTGGCGATCCAAGGGAGGGAGCTAGCCGCGGCTACCACCCTCGTTGTGGTGGACGCTATGATAGCAGCGAGGACCAAAGCCCGAGCCCTAGCCTATCGAGACCTTAGGCCTTCAGCTGACACATCCTCAAGGCCGCCTTCCCACCACTGGTATCGACCACCAACCAACATCCCAAAATACTCTAGGGAAACAAACCCCGAACTATGGCTCAAGGATTATCGACTTGCTTGCCAAGCCGGTGGAGCAGATAATGACGACTTCATTATCCGCAACCTTTCATTGTTCCTAGCCGATTCAGCATGAACATAGTTGGAACACCTTCCGCCCAGTAGAATCCAAAGTTGGGCGGACCTAAAAGAGATTTTCATGGGGAACTTCCTAGGGCATGTACAAGCGTCCTAGGAACCCATGGAATCTCAAAAACTGCCGATAGAAGGCTAGAGAAACCCTCCATGGGTACATTCGGTGCTTCTCCTGGTAGTGCAACGAGCTTCCTAACATCACCGATGCCGACGTTATAGGACCTTTCCTGTCTAGGACCACCTATGAGTCCCTATTTGACAAGCTAGGGACATAAGGGCCCATGAACCACCAAGGGGCTCCTCGACATCACCACCAGCCATGCCTCGGGCAAGGAGGCGGTCGGAGCGATCTTCGACCGCCTTAAAGGCAAGGCGAAGCAGGATGAGGATGCCGGCGAAGGTGCACCTCCAACCGTACCATCAAGAAGAAGAATAAGCAGCGGTGCTGAGGGCTTGCTCATGGCCATCGTCGACCACAAGTGGGGCCAATAGCCCATGGAGGGTACCTTAGACCACTTCGAGAAGATGCTCGAAGGGCCATGCCCAAACCATTCCTTCCCCTTCAAGCATCTATACAAGGACTGTGGCCTCATGAAGTGGTTCTTGTCCGAAGGCTTCAACAAGGGAGGGCATGGGAAGGACCTAGAGCCAACCACGGACGACGCTGAGGGGAGGGATGGCAGCTTTCCAATGCTAGATGGCTGCCTCATGATCTTCGGAGGGTCGGTGGCCTATGACTCCAAGAACCACCAGAAGCTCGCATGCTGCGAGGTTTATATGGCTGAATCAGCCACGCCTGTCTTCCTCCGGTGGTCGGAGTCTGCCATAACCTTTGATCGGACCGACCACTCAGAGAGTGTCCCACAACCCAGGAGATATCCACTCATGGTCGACCCAATCATCGGCATTACTGATCGTGCGTCCGACCGATTAGAGCGCCTTTCCATGGCTTCGTGCCTGGAAAGCAGGCCATGCCACTTGGGCAGATTGATCTGCCCGTCACCTTTGGGGATTCGTCCAATTATAGGATGGAGACCCTCACCTTCGAGGTGGTCGGGTTCCATGGAACCTACCACGCCATCCTAGGATGTCCATCCTATGCGAAGTTCATGGCTGTCCCAAGCTACACTTATCTAAAGCTAAAGATGCTAGGACCATGCGAGGTCATCACCATTGGCACATCCTTCCAGCGTGCCTACGAATGCGAGGTCGAGTGCTGTGATCACGCCACGGCAATCGTCGCCTCCAAAGAGCTTGCAGCCATCAGGAAGGAGGTCACTGAGGAAGCACCCGAGCCTAAGCGGTCGGCTGAGTCTTTTGAGCCAGTGGAGGGCACCAAGGAGATCCTCATAGACCTCAGCAACTCCAAAGGCAAAGCAGTGCGCATTGGCACCACACTTTCCTCTAAATAGGAAAGCATGCTCATCGGCTTCCTCCATGCCAACAGAGACATCTTTGCGTGGAAACCCTTGGACATGTCGAGCATTTCGAGAGAAGTCGCTGAGTATGCCTTAAAGATCAGGCCAAGCTCCAAGCCAGTAAAACAACGCCTATGTCGCTTTGACGAGGGGAAACGCAGGGCCATCGGCAAGGAGATCGCGAAGCTGTTGGCGGCAGGGTTCATCAGGGAAGTATACCACCTAGAGTGGTTAGCCAATCCCATTCTTGTACGAAAGAAGAGCGAGAAATGGAGAATGTGTGTTGACTACACGGGTCTCAACAAAGCGTGTCTAGAGGGTCCATTTCCTTTGCCACTCATAGACCAAGTAGGCGACTCTACCTCAGGGTGCGAAACCCTTTGCTTCCTTGATGCGTACTCCGGGTACCATCAAATCATGATGAAAGAGTCCGACCAGCTCACGACATCTTTCATCACCCCGTTCGGATCGTTCTGCTATGTCACAATGCCGTTCGGTCTAAAGAATGTAGGGGCTACGTACTAGCGTTGTATGCTCAAGTGTTTCAGAGACCTCATCATGCGAACCATTGAGGCCTACTTGGATGACATCGTAGTCAAGTCCAAACGGGCTGACCAGGTCATAGCCGACCTTGAGCAGACCTTTGCAAAACTCTGAGCAAACGACATTAAGCTCAACCTTGGGAAGTGCATTTTCAGGGTCCCGAGGGGTATGCTGCTCGGGCGCGGTTGGCCGAGTTCGATGCCATGGTGGCGGGTAAGATGAACTCCAAGAAAACCCTTATTTCAATTTTCATAGTCCTTGTCTTGATAGCCCTTTTGTTTCTTTGATTACCAGCCCTGATGGTGCAGTTGGAGAACTTCCAACTGGCGGCGAATACAACTACAGTGGTCGTCAATGCCTAGGGCCCTCTCCTCAACAACCGCCTGCACGACATGCTGGCGCGTGTCCAGGAGATCACCCTCCACGGCGTTCACCGCGGTGCAACATTGACCCTAGCCGCGGCGTAAGTCCAGACCGGGCATGATCTCCACACCATGGAGCCGGGCTTCCCGATGGCTGACGACCCTAACATGCATGAGGATTTGATCGAGGACTTCGACGACGCAGCGGAGGCCATCGTGGACATCATATCCTCCCAGGATGTGATAAATAATGTCTTTGATTAGTTTGTAGTTAGGGGCAAACTGATCAATAAACAAAACTTCTATTTTTATGAATGCGTCTCTATGTATGCACCGTGATATGAATGTCTTTGTGTGTTTTTTTGCTCTATAGGCGATACATATTATATCGTCTTTCACCTCTTTGGGTTAATTTTTTGAACTAAAGGCGACACCCTTCTGGTATCGGCTATTAGAGCGGATGACTGAACAAATCGACTGCCAAGCATCAACCCAGATGCTACGATAATACTTTAGATGTTTTCCATTGATCGCTCTATCAAATTCTTCTCTTCCTTCTAGCGTTTCCAGAATGTAAGCATTGCCAGGCGCACAACGACTAATCCAATAAGGACCTTCCCAATTAGCTGACCATTTGCCAAATTTGCTGTCCTTAGACCCAATCGGCAACTTTACTTTCCAAACTAATTCTTCTTCACCAAACTGCTTGTTCTTGACCTTTTTGTTATAATGCCTTGCAACCCTTAACTTATTGGCTTCAATATTCTCATGAGCACACAGCCGATGACAACTTAAGTCCTCTAAATCATCCATCATTAGATTCTTGTAGACTTTGGTTGTCAAATCATTCTATAATGTAACACATCTTGATCCAGTCTGGATTTCCCAAGGAAGAACCGCATTATGCCCATATACTAACTCATAAGGTGATGATTTAATCGATCCATGGCACGCCATCATGTATGCCCACAATGCCTCATTGAGTGTTAAGTACCACTTCCTTGGTTGCTCCTCAATTTTCTTCTTAATCAATTTAATCATAATTTGATTGGACACCTCTACCTGACCATTAGCCTAAGCATAGTAAGGAGAAGAATTTAATAACTTAATTCCCATACTGGCAGCAAAATCTCTAAACTCTTTGGATGTGAACATTGTTCCCTGATCAGTAGTAATAGTTTGAGGAATTCCAAAATGATACACAATATGTTCCTTGACAAAATCAACCATATTCTTTGAGGTTACCATCTTCAAAGGAATTGCCTCAACCCATTTGGTAAAGTAATCTATTGCTAGCAATATAAACTTATATCCTTTACTTGAAGGTGGAAAAAATTGGCCAATTAAATCAATTCTCCAACCTCGAAATGGCCATGGTTTAATTATTGGATTCATAGCCGATGCAGACGATTTCTGAATATTACAAAAATATTGACAATCCTAACACCCATTGTAATATTCAAAATAATCTTCTAGTATTGTTGGCCAGAAATATCCAGACCTACGAATAATCCATTTTATCTTATAAGCCGATTGATGAGCTCCACATATCCCTTCATGTATTTCACCCATCAACACTTTAGCTTCCTCTTGATTTAAGCATTTAAGCAACACCCCATCGACTGTCTTGTAATATAGCTGATCATCCAACAAAACATACTTAGTCGATTTATACCTTAGTTTCCTGATAAGCTTCTGTGATGGATTCTTAAGGTATTCGGCTATTTCAACTCTCCAATCATTAGTCAGGGTTTCACTACTTAAAATCTCTTGAAACACTCGATAACCTGACGTAGTCTGAGCTAACCAATTAGCCTCTTGATTCTGTGCTATTGGAATATGCTGAAGAGAAATATGAGGAGACTCTTTGAGTAACCTTTGGCATTCATCATAGTATCCCCTCAGAATATCATCTTTACATGGATATAGGCCGATCAACTAATTAATAACTAACTATGAATCTCCAAATACTTTAATTGACTCAGCCTTCACTTCATGAAGAAGTTGAAGTCCCTTAAGAATAGCTTCATATTCTGCTTGATTGTTGGTAGTCATTGGTTTAATTGGAAAAGCAAACTCAAAACTTGCCCCCTGAGGTGAAACAATAATAATACCAATGCCACCACCTTGCTTGCACGATGATCCATCAAAGAACAATGTCCAAGGTATTAGTTCTACATAGCCAATACTTGGTTTATGATGTAGAGTATTAAAATCGGCTATTACTTGCCCCTTGACTGCTTTAGCCGATTCGTACCTCAAGTCAAATTCCGATAACGCAAGAATCCACTTTTCCATTCTCTCATTTAATATTGGCATTGATAACATGTACTTGATCACAACAGCCTTAGACACAACCGTACACTCAGCCGATAACAAGTAATGTTGCAATTTAGTGCAAGAGAAATATAAGCACGAGCATAACTTTTCAATAGGAGAATATCTGGTTTTGGATCCAAAAGCCTTCTACTTAAATAAAAAACAACTCATTCTTTTTCTTCAAACTCTTGCATTAAGGCTGATCCAATTGTTTGGCTATCGGCCAACACATACAACTTAAAAGGTTTACCTTGCTGAGGAGGAACCAACACAGGTAGACACTTCATATATTCTTTTATCTCCTCAAACGCCTTTTGTTGTACGTCACTCCATTTAAATTCTTGATCATTTTCAACTTCAACAAAGGAGAAAATGGCAGAACCCTTTCTGACAAATTTAAAATAAACCTTCTGATAAAATTAATCTTACCAAGCAAAGATTGTAATTCTATTTTAGTAGTCAGGGATACTGCCTCATCAATTGCTTTCATATTTTTTGACCAATTTCAATTCCTCTCTTGTGGACCATAAAACCTAAAAATTGTCTAGCTGATACTCCAAAGGCACACTTATTAGGATTCATCTTTAAACCATGTTTTCTCGTGCACTCCAAAGTCTCCCACAAATCAGCTAGATGTTCTTTGTACCCTTTGGATTTCACCACCACATCATCAATGTAGATTTCAATAATCATGCCGATCAACTTATGAAAAATAAAATTTATTGCCCTCTGATAAGTTGCACCAGCATTCTTCAAACAAAAAATCATCACAACCCATTCAAATAAGCCGATTGCGCTAGGGCACCTAAAAGCTGTTTGTGCTATGTCTTCCTCAGCCATAAAAATTTCATTATATCCTACATTGCCGTCCATAAAACTAATAACCTTGTGCCCGACTATTGCATCTACCAATATGTTGGCTATTGGCATCGGATAACCATCCATGGGTGTATCCTTGTTCAAGTCTTTGAAATCAATGCAAACTCTTAACTTCCCATTTTTCTTATACACAGGAACAACACTCGATATCCACTGTGAATAACAGCACGGTAGGATAAATCTTGCTTATAGTAATCTTTCAGTCTCCTTTTTAATATCATCAAGAACATTTGGGTTAAATCTCCTTGGAGCTTGTTTAAATGGTTGATATCCAGGTTTGATTGACAACCGATGTTCAACAATTGATCGATCTAAACTAGACATCTTATAATATTCCCAAGCAAAACAATCTTTAAAATCCTTTAATAAATCTATCAACTCTCGCTTATACTTAGGGTTCAACTCAGCACTTACATATGTCAAACTAGGCCTATCTCTAGGACCAATATCTATTTCCTCTAATTCATCGGCCGACGTAAAGCCATGTCCTAGTTTACCATCCGTACCATCTATTGGATTATCCATTAAAACAAACTCTCAGAGCCGACTGCTTGGATCGACTGTTGGCTTTCATCATTGATCTTAATAAAGCCTTCTTCCCATCGCTTGCCAGAAAAACACTTGAAATCTTCCAGTTCCCAATACATTGGGGCAGCTGTTGCTATACTCACAGAATCATCAGCATGAACCAACTCAACATCATCTCCATGCCACTGAATCAAGCATTGATGCATAGTTGATGGTACACAATAATTTGCATGAATCCAATCACAACCAAGGAGTAAACTATATGAACCCTTTCTATCAATGACAAAGAATGAGTGAGTAAAGTCTTACTTCTAATTGTCAATTCAACGTTTATTGCCCCCTGGTCTTGGATGCATTACGCCCAAATTCCTTAAGTATCATATCAGTCTCAATCAAATCTCCTGGTCCCTTACCAAGCTTGCAAAAAGTAGTTTAAGGCACAAAATTAACAGAAGCACCTCCATCCACCAACATTTTGCCCATCGGCTTCCCATCAACTAAACATTTTACATATAAAGCCTTCAAGTGCCGATGTTTTACTGGCTTATCAAATATAGCTTGCTGTATCACTATCAATTTGGTAACCATCTCCTCATATTTTGATTCATCAAAATCTGAATAGGCTTCTTGATCTGCTGGAGCTCTAAATTATGACGACAAAAGAAAAGCCATTTGAATATGAGCCGATGGTTGACCCTTATCGACTGTTTGTTTAACACGCCATACTTGAGGTTTACTAGATTTTTGAGCCTGTTCTAGCTCTTTATTCCTTAGGCGTTGCACCCTTCTTTTTTGACTTCTTGTTAAACCTCCTGGACACCATTGCCCTTCCTAGCAAACATACTCTTCCTCATCACCTTCTTCTTCATAATCAGCCCAATTTTGATCAATAACTTGTTTTCCAAGCCAATCATGAACACTTCTAATTTTTAAGTGCCGATCCATATTATCATGATGATATCCGATTCGAGCATGGATAGACCAGCGGTTGGCTTGAGATTGCCTAAATTCCTAATATTGTTCACTACACTCTGCGCAATTATTTCTAGTAGGCAATTTTAAACCTTCATTCCAACAATGTCTGAAAAAAGACAATTCCAATGTAATTCAACTTGTTCTCTTTCATACCTCTCCTCTTCTTGTTGACACTGATATTCTTTCTCTTCTAACCAACATTGATAATCCTTCTCTTTCTGCTGTTGCCATTTATTCAACAAAATTCGAGATGTAACACGCGGCCTCATCGCCTCATTTTTTGATGTCTCTCCCTGCTCATATCGGCTTTTTTGTTGGTCATGATGCCTTTTAATTTCTTTATTTTCATTAGCCGATATTTGCATCTCTGGATCAACTGTTCTAGTTTCTTTTGCCCTAGTTGATGTTAGAGCTTTAGTCTTCCTTTTGAGCAAGTTAGCATCAACCATATTCTGATGTTTTGGGAAAGGATTATCATCAACTTTCATCTTCCAAGGTGTATCAAATTTAAGCTTCCCTTGTTGAATAGCCCTCTGCATATGTTGCCAGAAAATTTTACACTCATTAGTAGAATGAGAAGTAGTGTTATGAAATTTGCAGAAGTTCTTATTCTTCAACTGATTAGGGGGTAATATGACATGATTGGTGGGCAATTTGATCTGTCCCTTCTCAAGCAAGAAATCAAAGAGCTTGTCTAATTTTGTGATGTCAAAATCATAACTTTCTTCAACT
The DNA here is from genome assembly GCF_019320115.1 of Miscanthus floridulus. Taxonomy (NCBI): domain Eukaryota; kingdom Viridiplantae; phylum Streptophyta; class Magnoliopsida; order Poales; family Poaceae; genus Miscanthus; species Miscanthus floridulus. Next base: position 24,522,448 of record NC_089583.1, on the reverse strand, counting down.
CCTTTTCCCCAAGGATTTGGAACCATCACTATCTTCTTACCCCAGTTCCATTTAGCCAGAACAATCTCCTCTTCTTCATCATCCACACCATCATCATTAGCTAAATATGGATTATAAGCTTTAGCAATTGCGGCATTCTTCTGGAATCAGGTATCTCTGCGCATATTCTGGAATTGGCTATTAAGTGCAACCACCCATTGAGCCAACTGACCTAAATTGTCAAACTCTTACCCAAGCAGTTTTTCTCTCCATGTTGGCAACATTCCTTGAACAGCCAAAGCAGCTAGCTGATCATTAGTCATATTCAATCAAAAGCACAAATTTCTTGTTTCTCGAAACCTTTGAAGAAACTCAGCACCCGATTCATTATTTCTTTGCCTTATGGTCATCAAATCTGTGATTTTCTTTTCTGCTATCCCAGTATAGAAATATGTATGAAATTTCTTCTCTAGGTCAATCCAATTTGGAAAAGACTTAACTGGTAACGATGAAAACTAGGTGAAAGCTGGTGCTGACAGGGATAAAGAGAAGAAACAAACTCGATGAGCTTCTTCAATGGATGCTTCACCCAACTAAGTAAGATACCGACTGACATGTTCTATTATACTTGTACTATCTTGACCAGTGAACTTAGTAAATTCTAGAAGCCTATAATTTGTAGGAAGAGCAACCAAATCATACCACTCTGGATATGGACATTTGTATAAAAAGATCTGCCCTTTTGGTTTTAAACCTAACTGAATCTTCATCATTTCAGTTACTCTGAGCAACAACTCATCAACATTCGAATTTGGATTTCCTTGCAATTGCTGACCCATCTGTGGATTAAAATTTTGGGTACCTTGATACCCTGGATTTGGAATCATATGAAGGGTATTATAATCCATGCCATAATGATATCCTTGTGTGATCTCTGTCTGTTAAGTCCTTTGCTGACTTGCTGCTTGAAGTCTTTGATTGTAAATGTTAGGATCTGTATCTCTACGAATGCTTTGAACTAATGGTGCTATTTTTTGAGCCGACGGCGGTATTTGGCCGGATGTGCCAAAATTAACCATTTGATTCTAAGCTTGCCCTGTCGACTGTTGCACATGCTGCACTAATGATCTAGGATTATAACGTATTTGATTAGTAGTAGTACCCTGAACTTGCTCAGATGAGCTCTGAACTGCGTGGACATCATCATTGCCAACTAGTGCTACTCCTTGATGACTAGTACCGGCTTGATTAGTCCCCTGAGTCGATAGATGTAGAATATTGTAATAAGCTAGTCCAATCTGATCAATTCAATATCCATGAAACACCTCCTTCATGGTGTTATGGAATGTGTTCAAGAAAGTTGTATTATGATTCAACATGGCATCATGAACAGATTTGTTGACAGCATCTACAAAGAAATGTCTATCATCGGCTTCATCTATATCTGACTGCCCATGTATCAAAACTCTTGGTAGTGGATATTTCTGAACAACTTTATTATCATGTGTCTTGGTGTAGGATAACAAACACTTGTTCTGAAACTCCTTTATAGCTTTACCAATGATATCTTTATCCTCATCAGGTATGTCTTCATAAGGCACTATAAGAATGTCTCTATTGTTGTGAGCTGCCGTGACGATTGTGGTCCCACCGGGCGTGCCAAAACATGTGTTGACGCAAAAATGTGGCGATGCGCCTGACACAGCAAGCTAGAACGATCTAAGCGAGGTCAACCCATAGATCTTGCTTGGCTTCACAATAGGACCAGTCGATCCTAAAAATCCCAAAAGCTGTGCCAGTCAATTTGACCTGTAATTGACAAGTAGAGGAAGTTTTATCAGTAGTTTAGGGTGGAACATGCCAGTTTTGCCCAGATAGTTCCAAGTGTGCTGCTTCGAGAGTAGCCAAACAATAGAATCGACTAAACAGCCGATACGAGGAGAAATCGACTATTAAGGACTGTGATGTTCGTGGGTCATGATTGATTTATGATAACAAGTACAATGCACCCCGATATAAGTAACATCATCAGCTAGATGGATATAACTAGTGTAAATCATTGAGCCGATAAGTTTAACGAGGAAAGATATAACATGCGAACAAATCGACTATCTAGTACAAATGAATCTACAAACGCTCTGAATCTAATCTATTACCATAAACAGTGAGGTTTGACCGGATCAATATAGCTATGATAATGATAACAAACTAAATCCAAAGAATCCATAAAACCATCTATATATTGATAGGTTCATGAAAAAACATGCTATATGTGTGAAGGCACAGGCGAATCGGCTAAAATAGCCGATGCATGCATAGCAAACAAATATAGTACATATCTTGATCATGAATAAAACCACTAATCGATAATCCCTAATCGAAAGTCTTACCAGTGAGGTTCTATCGAATCGGTGCAGCTATGGTGGTGTCATTAGATTAGATCTCATTAACTAGTGAATTCAACCAAGATCGAAAACATGTCTTTGAATACATACTATGCTTGATTGGAATAGAGGTAAAACAACTGATCTAACAGAATTAAGCCATCAATTATGAGATACAAACTTGTGACCAGACTAGAAGACGACCAATTATGATGATATGATGCCAATCTATCTCTATCTCAATCAGATGATTTGTTATGATTAATGGAACATTAATTATAATAAGATCGATAACTGGTGAATCAACCAAGAATAGCCAGGAAAATCTTACTAATCTTAGAAGATTTGAAAACTGGTGATATTGTATTAAACAACAAGTTATTTAACACAAGATCGATAACTTTGATCTATATTATGATCCATAACAGATCGATAACTAACTTATACTATACTCGTAAAAGATTAATTGGCTGATGTAACTTTACAAGCACAATATACGTCGTGACGGTACTCACAGAGAAGCCGGAGGTCGATTAGTTGATGTAGCCCTGCTTGTTGAAGAACTCATCGAGATCTACAATACTGCTACTCCTAAAGGTTGGCGTAAAGCCAAAAAAGTAATTGTATTGGTTGGTTGTTCGTGTCTTTACAATAAGCGGGGTCCAACATTTATACCCGGAACCTAAACATGAATCCTACTCAAATACGACTCATTATAATTCTTGGAACAAAAGAAAACATTCCTAACTTAAAAATAACTTGGACTCTAATCTTTTCCTTTTTATAGAGTCTGACATATTTTTCCCCGACGCCATCCGTACATAGTCCATTGATGTCGTCTGCTGACGTCATCTATAAAATAGCCAATTCTGACACTACATCAAACCAGCCAATATCGATTCACATCTAATCGATTCCTTGATGATACAATCTTAGAAGCTTCGAGTTTCCGCTTTCTTGTTTCCAGATTTTGGTGTAAACACTAGTACTACTACTACTACTACTACTAATGCTGCTGCTACTACTACTACTGCTACTACTACTACAAATGCTACTGCGACTACTACTACTAATGCTGCTGCTGCTGCTACTACTACTACTACTACTCCTCCTATCCTACTACTACTACTACTACTACTACTAATACTAATGCTGCTGCTGTTGCTACTACTACTACTACTACTACTAATGCTGCCGCTGCTGCTGCTGCTGCTACTACTACTACTACTACTACTACTACTACTACTACTACTACTACTACTACTACTACTACTACTACTACTACTCCTATTCCTACTCCTACTACTACTCCCACTACTACTACTACTACTGCTGCTGCTGCTCATACTACTACTACTGCTGCTGCTACTACTACTAATACTACTACTACTACTACTGCTACTGCTGCTGCTACTGCTCCTGCTGCTACTACTGCTGCTCCTGCTCCTCCTCCTCCTCCTCCTCCTACTACTACTGTTGTTGCTGCTACTACTACTACTACCACCACTACTACTACCACTACTACTACCACTATGTCGGCGCAAAAACATATCGATGCGCCTGACACATAGCAAGCCGAAAGGATTATATCAGAGTAGGCCCGGAGATCTGCTTGGCTTCAACACAGGAGCAGCTGATCCTGCGAATTCCTAAAGGCTTGCTAGTCAGTTTGACCTGCAATTGATAAAGATAGATAGTTTATCAGTAATTTAGGGTGGAACATGTCGTTTTTCCCAAACAGTTCTACGTGTGCCGCTTTGGGTGTAGCTAGATGGGAAAATCGACAAAAACAGCCGATACGAGAAGAAATCGGCTATTTAGGACTGTAAAGCTCATGGGTCATGATTGATTTTATAGTAACGAATACAATACACCTAGTTTTAATGATCCTTTCCCTTGAGCTATTAGCATGTATGCATCAAAGATACATCACTAGCTAAATTAGATTTTGATCGATACGTGGTGTAGAGCCAATGAATCCAGTGAAAAGGGATATGGCACACGAACAATTGACTGTTTGATATAGACAGACCTACGAACCATCTAGATCTAATCTATCACTGCCAACAATGAGGTTCGACCAGATCGATATAGCTATGATGATGATGATAGTCTAGAACCAGAAAGTCCATAGAACCGACCATACTTCAATAGGCTCATGAAAGCGTGCCATATCTGTGAAAGCACAGGTGAATCGGCTAAAATAGCCGATTCAGGTAGAAAAGGGATTACAGCATGTGAACAATCGACTATTCAATATAGACAGATCTATAAACTCATCAGACCTAACCTATTATCCTTAACAATGGGGGTTCGACCGGATCGATGGCAACCATGATAAAGACAACAAATCAAACCTTTAAAATAAACAGATCTACTCACATTTAATGCAATCATGAAGACACACTATAAGCGTTAAAGTATAGGCGATCGGCTATTTAGCTGATGTGGGCATAACAAACAGCCAAGGTCATGCCTGGTCGAAAGCAAATCTACCAGCTAGCGTACTGCGATCTAAAGTGCTACCAGTGAGGATCGACCGAATCATTACAACCATAATAGCGAGCTACAGACCATATTCAACTAGCTAGTAAACCTTCTCAAGATCAGTCATGCCTTGACCGTGTACTATGCACGACCAAGATCAAAGTAGAATGGCCAATAAAACATAATCCATCGTTTGAAGTGAAAATTAACACAATATATCAAAATAAACAATGTACTAAAAGGATGTGAGGCCAATCTAGGTCAATATCAATCAGGCAGGTTAAAATTACTAAAGACTAATGACAACAAAAACATCAGCAATACCAGTAACTTAATGAATCTACCCGAAGGACACCACCCTTAGGTAGAGCCGATAACTTGACCTTAATCTAATTCGAGCAGTGGAGGTCGAACTTAACCGATGCAGCCGTACCTAAACTAGATAAGAGTCCATAACTAGCTTATACTAGAGCTCGTAAGAGGTCAGCTGGACCGATGCAGCCTTACAAATAGAAGTATAAGCCATAACAATACTTACAGATAAGCCGAAGGTCGACTGGATCGATGCAACCCAGCTTGTTAAAGAACTCCCTGGGATCTACAGTACTCCTACTCCTAAGGTTGGCATGAAGCCAAAAAAGTAATTGGTATTGATTGATTGTATATTTTTTAGAATAGCCGGGGTCCAATATTTATACCCAGAACCTAAGCATGAATCCTACTCAAATACGACCCACTAGAATCTTTAGAATAAAAAGATAACATTCCTAACTTAAGATAACTTGGACCCTAATCTTTCCTTTTGTAGAGTCCGACATATTTTCCCAACGCCAACCGTAGCTCATTGACATCATCTGCTGATGTCATCCGAAGAGAGCCGATCCCAGTAATGCATCTGAATCAGTTGATATTGATCCTTATGCAATCGATTCCTTGACGACACAATCTTGGAAGCTTCAAGTTTCTACGTTCTTCTTCCCAAAATTTGGTGTAAACACACTACCACTACCACTACCACTACTACTCCCACCAGTACCATCAACACTACTACTACGGGTGTCAGGACTTCCGAGAAGTCTAAAGAAACCTGCTCAGGTGTCTAGGGTTATCCCTATGCTGAGAGTTCCGACAAAAGTCAAAAGTTCTAACTTTCGGTAGTTTCGACCCAAGTCGGGACTTCCGACAGACCTAACAAAAACCCTGTTCGGAACTAGCCTTTTGGATTTTGACCCGAACTATTCCAAACTCAGGGGAAACTTCAAAAATAAGGCTTGGAGAGGTTTCCTACTGGGATAAGACCAACCCCCGATATATATATGAGAGGATAATGGCCGATTGAGTTCCCATCTATCCAATCGTCATACAAACCAATCTATCAACTCCTTTTGCCCTAATTCTCTCTCTCAACCCCTCTTGCTCTTCATTGAGTTTCCCGACGTGATTTAGCGGCATCCTAGGTGGCCTTGCTGGTCCTAGGAGATCCTCCATGTGCTCCTCCCTGACGGCTCTTCTCAGGAGAAGTTCGGGAGCTTTTTCGGCCGAGAACATGCTCTATATTGGTCTCATCGGTCTCTAGATCAGTTTGATCGATTATGCCATGTCCTTGTTGCGTTGCAAGTTGTGTGCAACTTCTTTGGGCATCCAAGTCCCTACTGGCGTGTTAGCTTGGGGTCATCTTCGACATCAACATACTTTTTGGTGACTCCACTAGGGAGAGCAAAGCGAATCAAGAATCAATCTACTAGCAACATGGGAAGCAACGATGGTGCTACCACCGACAAGGGTGACAAGATTGGCCCCTTCATTGAGGCAAACATGATCTTTCCTCAAAATATGGACGAGCTTCGAGATGAGTTACGCCAAAAGCTACAAGCCAAGCTCGATGCTAATGTCAAGGCTTTCTTGGAGAGCTGCACCAAGAATCGGCCTGACAAGGTTACTCAATTTTGTGAACACGCCTACGGTGAAGCTACTACTTCAACATCTTTAGGCGCCAGGGAGAAGGGAGATGGAAAAGCTGAGTATGATGAGGAGGTAAATACTAACGCTTATCCTACTCATGCCAATTTTGCTCAGATGTTGATAGTTGAAAGGAAATTGCATAGTAATAATCTTTAGCATCTTTCTAATCTACTTCAAGCACGTATGGATAGGTTAGAGGGCAAGACAACCGATTGTGATCAATCGGGTGCCGTGCAAAAACCACAATTCGGTATGCCTTTGAATTTTTATGAAAATCAAACCTCTCATGCTTCCGCTAGCCAATTTCAATCGGCCCCTTTAGCATCTGAAACCAATAAGGCTAGTCAACCTAGTGCTAGCACATCTACATGTATAGGTGCTAGTGCACAAAGTTTGGGTCGAGCTCTTTGAACCGATTATGGAGCATCAACAAATAGAGCTTCGGTGGGGCATAATGTTTTACCAAACCCACGGAAGTCAACTAGTCAAATTACTACATTTAATGTTACTACTAATGCTCCTACTATCAATTTTGATGATGCTTTGAATCGGTTTAAGGATGAATTGGCTAAATCTCTAGAGATAAGTTTAGGAGTGCAACTTAAATCTAGTAGGAATATTTATCAAAAGTCATACCCTTCTACTTATGATTTCATGAAAGCACCTGATGGGTGGAGGGTACCCGACTTTTAGAAATTTAATGGTGATGATAGTAAATCAACCATGGAGCATATTACCATGTTTCTTCCACAATTGGGTGAAGCTAGTGCTTATGATTTTATGAAAGTTCATAATTTTCCTTTATCTCTTACTGGGACAGCTTTTGCATGGTTTACTTCATTACCATCTTGTTCTATTGGTTCATGGGCTGAATTAGAAGAGAAATTTCATAATCACTTTTATAGCGGTGCTCATGAAACTAGATTGGCTCACCTTGAATCAGTTCATCAAGGGCGTGATGAGTCCATCCATGATTTTTCAAACAATTTAGAGAGATTAAGAACTGATGTTTCCATTTAAATATTTCTAAAAGAGATTTAACTAATTTATGCTTTGCTTGTTTACATTCTAGTATTAGAGAAAAGCTTGAGTATTATGAGTTTCACAATGTTAATCAACTTATGCAAAAGGCCGTTTCAATTGAATCGTGCCTTAAAGAGTCTCATGATGCTTATAAATCTCATCGTCAGAATGTGCATTTTGTTGGTGATTGTTCCGATGATTCTGAAGATGATAATAAAGAAAGTTTAGCTACTGAAATTAAATGGCCTGCAGAGAATAAATTGGTTACTTGTCCTTCTCTCAAGCCGATTCATAAAAATTAGAATGAGGAAATGAAATTTACTTTTGATTTCTCTAAATGTGACTGAATCTTTGATGAATTGTTGAAATTCGGTTATATTAGAATCAATTATACATTGCCTTCAGCTGATGAGTTAATGAGAAGGGCTTATTGCAAATATCATAATTCTTTTTCTCATACCACAAATGATTGCAATGTTTTTCGTCGGCAGGTCCAATTAGCCCTTAATGAGGGACGATTGAGTCTTACTAAAATGCAAGTTGATAAGACCTCATTTCCCATGCACATGGTTGAAGCAGGGGCGCCCGCTATTTTGATTCGTCTAGAGCAAGCCAATAAATCCCAAGGCAAGAACGTGATTATTAGCGAACCACGAGTAGCACCGAATGTTGAAATGAATTTGAGGCGCAAAGTGGTGCTTGAGAAGGATGATGAAGGCAAGAACAAGTTGAAGATCACCGCTAGATCAACGCAATATTTGAGAAGGCAGTGGTGGTACGAAATAACGGCGGCACAGCAGAGGCCGGCTAGGCTGACTCCACTAGTTGGCCAAGTCGACTCTAGCACACAGCAGGGCCAGTCGGCTCAACTAACTCAGGGAGTCGGCTTAGCTGACTCTGCCACCACCTCAGCCATGTAGGCTAAGCCAACTGTGCCAGTCTACTTAGCCGACTCCCCTGGTTCCAACAGCTCCGGCACCTTTGGTGTTTGTGTTTTGCGCACATTTATTCCACAACGACCGAGATTAGCACCTAGAAGACCAATGAGAAGAAGAACCAGGGATAGTTTGTGAAGAAGCAATGCACCTTTGATAGGCTTATGACCAAGTATAAGCAACAAAAGGCCAATTCTTAGAATCGACCATTAAAAAAAGAGTCTACTCTGCCTAAGCGCGAAGATGACAAGATCAAGCAATTGGCGGTGGTGCAACCAACAGCTCTGTCTCAGAGAGTTGTTCCTCATGTATCTCATTGGGGTCCCCTGATTCAGCCTTCAGTTATGCCACAGTGGGGTCCTATGGGGGTTTGGTGCCGTATCCTCCGGCGACGTCTATGCATAGTCAATAAAGGTGGGGAGAGCCTGCTAGTCAAGTCTCAAGGACACCTGTGTTTAGCCGATTGAATAATGGTCAATCGAGCTCCAGTGGTGCAAGTCAAGATCGTGTGATTACTTCCAGGACTCTGACTCCATAGGAATCAGGAAAGGCACCAATGTAGCAAGTCTATGTGCCTAAGAAGGTTGATGTTCCTGTTGTTTCCCACCAAGAGCTAGGCCTCAATCGGTCATCACAATTGGCTCCATGGAAGCTCCTATCATTAATCATGATAGGCTGATTGTAATTGAAGAAATTCCAGCATCTAAGCAAGATGAAGCTCCCAAAGATGTTGCTGGAATTGAAGAAAAGAAGCGCTCCAAAGGAAATTCTAAGTATCGGCAACCCATATGGTGTCCTTGTGGGTTGAATAAAACTCAAAGGCGTATGTTGCAGCGTGCCTGACATAAACAACAGAAGAGGGAGAAGCTTGCCAAGATGGAGGGTGAAATTCTCAACCCTGTACATGTAAAAAATCCTTCAAAAGATCAGAACATCGCTACTGCTGTTGGCTAGTCGGCTCAGCTGACTTCAGAGTCGGCTAAGCCGACTCCTGTGCTGAGTCAGTCAGCTAAGCTGACTTTGCCTACCCTTGGTACCCTGGATGTGCTAGAGTCGACTAAGCCAACTTCCCCTACTGATGCTACTCTTGGAAGCCTAGAGTCGGCTAAGCCAACTTCAGAGTTGGCTGAGCCAACTCCTGCTGTCCTGGGTGCCTTCGAGATGTCCTCCGATGATTTTGCTACTACCATTGTTGCCCTCGTTGGCATGGAGGTCCCTGAGGTTCCTGATGAGGAGATGGTTGACTATGAGGCCACCCTAGAATGAGGGGAGATCAATATAGTTGTTTTGTCTGCTGATTACTACATCGTAGCAGATGACTCTATGGCGGCAGAATTTAACTTCGCAACAGACAATGCTGTATTTCAGAAGTGAGATGACTCCATCAACCATCTCAAGCCTCTACATGTGAAGGGCCATATCAATGGTTCACCGGTCCATAGCATGTTGGTGGACAGTGGGGCAATAGTGAACTTGATGCCATATCCACTTTACAAGAAGCTCGATGGCACTGATGAGGAGCTGATCAAGATCAACATGATGATCAGTGGTGTTGGACGAGGTGCTCCCATCCTAGCTAGAGGAGTTGCTAACATGGAGCTCACCATTGGAAGCAAGACTTTGGCAACAACATTCTTTGTTGCCGACGTGCAAGGTAGCTACAATTTGATTCTTGGGCGTGATTGGATTCATGCCAATCGCTGTGTGCCATCTAGCTTGTAGCAATTTCTCATCCAATGGGTGGGAGGTGCTGTTGAGGTTGTGCATTTAGATTCATCGGCTGATGTTATTGCAGCCAATGCTCCTATGCTCGGGGGCATGATGCTATTGCCTGCTTGTCTAGTAGAGACCTTTCTAGCTTTGAATTTATTAGTGTTACCAGGCAAGGGTTTGTTCCTGTGTTCTTGAAACTAATTGATAATCGGCTCAATATCATCATGTAATCATTAATGTAATGGATGCCTTAAAACATCGTGTTGAATAGTATCAGGCTAATAAGACCGATGCCTATGAAGCTATTGATGATTTTGATGAGCTCTATAAGTTGGGCCAAGGTTGGGCCAAGGTTTTACGTCGGCTGACCCTTTGGAACGAGTTGATATTGGGGATGGCTCTGTGCCCTGACCAATGTTTATTAATCAAAACTTGGAAGCCGATTACAAAGTTGAGTTAATCGAGCTTCTCAAGGAATATGTTGATTATTTTACATGGGATTATACAGAGATGCCTGCATTGAGCCAAGATCTTGTTGAGCATTGGCTCCCCATTAAGAAAAGATTCAGGCCTTTCAAGAAAACCCCCCCGCTGATTTAATTCTATAATTTATGATAGGATTAAAGAAGAGATTAATCGGCTATTGCAAGTGGGGTTTATCCTGCCATACAGGTATGCAGAGTGGGTCTCTAATATTATGCCTGTTGAGAAGAAGGATTCTGGGAAGATCAGAGTATGTATTAATTTTAGAGATCTAATAGAGCTACTCCGAAAGATGAATATGCTATGTGTATAGCCGATATGCTTATCAATGATGCTTCAGGACACCGGGTTATTAGCTTTCTTGATGGTAATGGCGGTTATAACCAGATTTTCATGGCCGAAGAAGATATGTCTAAGACAACCTCCATATGTCTTGGGTTTGTTGGTCTCTTTGAGTGGGTTGTGATGACATTTGGGCTGAAAAATGCAGGCGCTACTTATCAAAGAGCTATAAATTTTATTTTCCATGATCTAATTTGTGTGATTATGGAGGTATACATTGATGATATTGTGATTTGGCCAATTTGCATCTTGCTTTTGAGTGGATGCGCCGCTATGGATTAAAGATGAACCCACTCAAATGTGCTTTTGGAGTATCGGTTGGGAAGTTCTTGGGCTTTATAATTCATGATAAAGGCATAGAGGTTGATCCCAAGAGGATAGAAAAGATCAAGAAAGTTCAGGCGCCTACATGCAAGAAGGACTTGCAGAAGTTCCTAGGGAAGGTGAACTACTTGAGGAGATTTATTGCTAACTTGTCCAGAAAAATTATTCCTTTCACCCCTATATTGAAGCTGAAGGATGAATCTAAGCAACAAGAGGTATTTGAGAAAATAAAAGAATATTTGTCAACACCGCCGGTTCTTCGTGCACCTAGAAGGGGAGTTCCTTTCAAATTATATATTGCTGCCGAAGAGAAGATAATCGGGGCTTTTTGACTCAAAAAGATGAAGGTAAAGAATATGTGATTGCTTATCTTGGTCGCCATCTTCTTGATCCCGAGACAAGGTATGCCCATATAGAAAATTTTTGCTTATCACTGTACTATGCTTGTGCAAAGGTGAGGCATTATCTTTTGTCTAATACATGTGTTGTTGCTTGCCAGGCCAATGTAATAAAGCACATGTTATATCGGCCAATTCTTCATGGAAGGATAGGCAAATGGGCATACGTACTAATAGAATATGACTTGACTTTTGAACCATTAAAAATATTAAAGGGTCAAGTTCTTGCTGATTTTGTTGTTGAGCATGGTATTGATTTAGATGATGAAGTCAATTACCTTACTTTTACTCCATAAAAATTGTACTTTGATGGATCAGTTTGTAAAGATGGCTAAGGTGTTGGTATTATTCTTGTTTCTCCCAATGGTACTGAAATTGGGATGTCAAGCCAATTAGATTTCTCTTGTACCAACAATCAAACCGAATATGGAGCTCTCGGGTTGATCATGTTGTGGTCCATGGAAGTAAAACATGTTGAAGCCTATGGTAATTCTTTGCTGGTGGTACAGCAAGTTGCTAGTGAATTTCAATATTTAGAAGGATCAATAAGAGCTTATCTTGATGCTTGCCTCGATGTTATTGACTATTTTGCCGAATTCCGGATTCGGCATATTTCGAGGCATGAAAATCAAAAGGCCAACATGTTAGCTCAACAAGCATCTGGCTATGATGTCGGTGGGTGTAATTTTCATATTCAAGAACAGCCGATGCATAAAAATTAAATTTTCCCATGCAGATGCAGACCAGTCGACTAAGCCGACACACCTAGTTGGCTCAGCCGACTCCCCCTCTAATCTAGCCAAATTGGCTAGGCCAACTGGCCTAGTCGGCCAGGCCGACTCCACCAAGTCGGCTAAGTCGACTGCTCTAGTCGGCTCAGCCGATTCTCTTGTGTCCAGCTCGGTCAATTCGCCTGAAAAGCTACCAAATCAGCCCGGCGCAACTTTCGGTGACGTTGGCCCCGATTTAGAAGATTGGAGGACTCCCTTGTTGAGATATCTACGTGATCCAAATTCCAAAATTGATAAAAGTGTTCGGTGGAGCGCTTTTAAATATGTATTGCGTAATGATGAACTCTATTAGAGAATCGCCGAAGACTTGCTGCTAAAGTGCTTGGGGTTAGATCAGGCAAGAGTGGCTATAGGAGAAGTCCATGAAGGCATTTGTGGTATGCATCAATCGGCCCCAAAGATGAAGTGGTTATTGCGTAGAGCCGGTTTCTATTAGCCTACTATGATGGCCGATTGTTTTCGTTACTACAAGGGTTGCGAAGAGTGCTAGAAGTTTGGAAATATTCAGCTTGTGTCTACTACTATGCTTCATCCTATCATCAAACCATGGCATTTTTGTGGTTGGGGGTTAGACTTCATTGATCAAATACATCCCCCATCTTTGAAGGGACACCAATTTGTGTTGGTTGCTATGAATTACTTTACTAAGTGGACCGAGGCAGTTCCTTTGAAGAATATGACACACAAGGAGGTAATTGAGTTCATCACTGAGCATATTATTCATAGATTCGGCATCCCTCAAACTTAACTACAGGTCAAGGGACATTATTTGTGTCCAAAGAGGTGAGGGAATTTATCGAATTATATAAGATCAAGATGCTCAATTCATCTCCATACTATGCTCAAGCCAATGGCCAAGCTGAGTCTAGTAATAAGATTTTGATCAAGCTCATCAAAAAGAAGATTGAGGAGAATCCATGGAGGTGGCATGAAGTTTTGTCTAAGGCTCTATAGGCACATCGTATTTCAAGGCATGGTGCTACAAAGGTTACTCCTTTTGAGTTAATATATGGTCAAGAGGTCGTGTTGCCTGTCGAGGTAAATTTAGATGCATACAGGCTTGCCAAACAAAATGATCTATCAATTGTTGTGTATCATGATTTGATGATAGATAACATCGATGAGGTGACTGATGTAAGAATAAAAGCTCTCAAGGAAATAGAGAAAGATAAGGCTCGAGTTGCCAAAGCATACAACAAGAAAGACAAGAGCAAATCCTTTCAAGTGGGAGAATTAGTGTGGAAAACCATACTACCAATTGGATCGAAGAGCAATCAGTTTGGCAAGTGGTCACCAAATTGGGATGGTCCTTACAAAGTGATCAAAGTCATATTCGGTAATTCTTATCAGCTAGAGACATTGCAAGGTGAACGTCTCAATAGAGCATTCAAAGGGAGGTACTTGAAAAAGTATTTTCCAAGTGTTTGGCAAGAAGCCTAAGTGCTCTTCAAATAATGGCCGATACATGTATCGTCCTTAGAACAGAAATGGCTGATGTATACATCACCCTTAGCCACTGAACAGCCGATGAGATAGGTATCATTGTTGTTTGCTTTTGTTTTGACAGGCGTTTTCAGGTTAATGCATTATCTACCTGAAAACAAGGGGGGCATATGTTGACAACTAAAATTATCCATTTTGTGAAGTTGTGAAAATGTGGAACGGACTTCACCACTTGCGTTCCTCTCGTCAAGACAGTCAAAAAACATATATGGAACGTCTAATTCGGAGTCCGGATGAAGAAGTTATGCCCCTGGAAAGATGCTTCGTTGTCAGGGAGTTCCGACCCAAGTCGGGAGTTCTGACTGTCGGGAGTTCCGACGGGTGTCGGGACTTTCGGGAAGCCTGAAGAAACCTGCTCAGGGTGTCTAGGGTTATCCCTACGCCAGGGAGTTCCGACAAAAGTCGGAAGTTTTGACTGTCGGGAGTTCTGACCCAAGTCGGGACTTCCGACAGACCTAACAAAAAAACCTTGTTCAGATCTGGCCTTCTGGATTCCGATCCGAACTGTTACAAACTCATGGGAAACTTGAAAAATAAGGCTTGGAGAGGTTTCCTACTAGGATAAGATCACCCCCTCTATATATATGAGAGGATCATGACCAATTGAGTTCCCCTTTATCCGATCGTCATACAAACCAATCTATCAACTCATTTTGCCCTAATTCCCCTCTCTCAACCTCTCTTGCTGTTCGTTGAGTTTACCGGCGAGATTCAGCGGCATCCTAGGTGGCCTTGCAAGTCCTAGGAGATCCTTCCACGTCCTCCTCCACGACGGGTCTTTTTCGGGAGAAGTTCGGGAGCTTTTCCGGCCAAGAATAGGCTCTACATCGGTCTCATCGGTTCGATCGATTACGTCGCGTTCTTGCTGCGTTGCAGGTTGTGTGCAACCTCTTTGGGCGTTCAAGGCCCTGCTGGTATGTTGGATTTGGGGTCATTTTCAACATCAACAGTGGCCATTCCGGCCGCTGTGGAGTGTGGACACTGCTGCTGCGCTGGCGCTCGGCGAGTGGAAGCAGCCAGCAAGTGCAGGCATTAGCTCTGCTGCTGAAACTGGCAACCTGGCTAGAGGATGAGTAAGACCAGTGTGTTGTCGGCGTCGAACCCAACAAGGAGTTCCATTTGGTTTTTATGGTTCGGGTGTGCTTGTGTCTATGGGTCTCACCCGCGAATATTATCTACGTGTCCACACGTCGAGGAAAGATGGCGGTCGAGTGCAGAAATCGTAGGGTTCGACTGCTTTTTGGTGTTCGATTTCTGGTTCTGACACCCAAACATCGACGTCTCTAGTGTCCACGTCTCTTGTCTCTGTCATTTACTAATTTTTTCGAGTTTTTGATACACTAGAGCTTTGCCGAAACTGTTTCATTTTACTAATCGTCCGTTGAGTGCCTGTTTGATTTCTTGGAGAGGTATATGATATGGTCCTAGAATTATTTTAATCTTTTGATGGCCAATGCAATAATGTGATTCATTGGATTAATTCTAGTATTGAGAATGGTTTCTTATAAATATATACTGTAGTCTAGAATTACTAAGCAGGGTTTTAATTCCCAGGCCGCTTCTCCTGCTTAATTATGTCGATCGATGCATATGTGATCGTGGAATAGTCACGTTGACGAACGTTGTAGAGTCCGAGATAGACTAAAAGTTCTTTCTTCTGCAATACAAACTCCTTGCACTTTTGTATACATATATTGAAGGTGTCAAGCTGTTAAGGCAAATACAAATTTTACAACACTTGGTTAATGAGTGGAGAAATATGATCACCAAATATAACCTTGGTAGGCAAATTTGAGAATTTATTGTTGCTGCAACACGAGACTAGTACTATTATCTTCAAGGCAACATATGTGTTCAGGAGTTATATATATCATGAAACTGTGGCACAAGTTACTTAAATGCCTAATTAACAACCGTAACTGAGCACTGATATAAATATGATGCCAACCGACCTGCATCTACAATACTCTATGAAGAAAAATTTGTAAAATTCTAATGTGACAGTTATGGGAATGGGAGCCATCATGGAAGAGGCATATGCTGATCCTGCGGTGGCTCGGTGCCTTCTGCTAGTCTTCCCGGCTGCATCAAACTACAGCGTACCAATGCTAGTTCTCGAAGGAGTGGTGCGGCGATGCTAGTTAACTTCCGTATTGTGCCTCCATGTTCCGAGCGGGAGTGAGTTATGTTATGATCTGAATACAAAGTAGAGGCACCATTCACTACTATACGAATGATTTTCTTCACTAGTAATTTCACCGTCAGTCTTAATAAATACGTTGATGATAATATAACATAGACAGTTCTTAATAAAACTAATGGTCCAAATGATTGCACCACTAGCCCACAGCAAAACCTATCCTAATTAAGTGAGCAATGCCACCCCACAGCTCCTGACCGCTTGTCTATCTGTCTGTCTCTCCCCTGGTGGTCTCGTCCTAGTGAGCATGAGGGCATGGTGGCGGGTGAGGCCAATGGCGAGCATGGACGGCAGACGCGGATGGTGGCAAGTGCAGACCAATTTTTTAAGTTTTTATTTGATTTTCACCCCAGGTTTGAAACTTTCAGTGACGAAGTTCCTCATCACCACTGACTTTCACCGCCGAAACACAGAATCAGTTATCAAAATGTGTTTATGAAGCGACAGTGATCAAAATGTAGTTATTATACCCTTATCAAATTTTACTAATTATCTTTCCTATAATAATGGTAAATAGACGCCAGACAGGAAAGTTACCTAGAAATACCAGGGGTACTTTCCAACCACCATAATAAAGCTCATAATAAAAACACTGGACAAATCAATAAAATATCTGAGTAGTAGAATCTTGAAGCAGACGGATTGGTTCAGAAATTACATAATGCCGTAGGCACACATTGGTTACATAATGCCGGGCTACCATGCACTACGTAGAAAACAATTTTTAGCAACGGCTTGATTTTTTTGTAGAGGCGGCTGGTGATGGAGCCGCCTCTACAGTGGCGTGCTCGGGTGCCCAGACACCAGCCGCCCCTACAAATGGAACAGCAGGGGCGGCTGGTGTTACGAGCCGCCCCCTACAAATGGGGTCTGATTTGTAAGGGCGGCTCAATCACCAGCCGCCCCTGGAAATGCTATTTGTAGGGGCGGCTAGTGATTGAGCCGCCCCTAAAAATGGCCCCGTATTTATAGCTCCGATTTGTAGGGGCGGCTCAATCACCAGCCGCCCCTACAAATGCCCTCATATAAAACAGAAGCTGCACCTTCTTCCTCCTCGGGTCACTCACTCCAACCCGTGAAAGAAAGGTGGGGAGGCCTTGGGCACCTCCCAAAAATTGCTCTACTAAGGGGGAAGGTTTTGGTCTCAAATCCTTTGGTGGAGAGGTTGTAGAAGGTAAGAAATGCTATTCCACACATTTTTTTTGAAGTTTTAATGGTTGGTTAGTGAGTAATTAGAGTTTTGTTTTTCTCTCTCTTCTATGGTGCTTGAGCTATTTATGAGTAAATTAGACCCAACTTTTAAATGTACTTTTAAATTAGGGAGGGGAATAAGATCATACCCTTATTTGGTCCATGTTTCTTGATTTTTGTGAATCATTAGTTAGTTTTATGGATGTTTCATGTGGCATATGATCTAGATCTAGGGTTTGGTTTTTTTATTAATTTCGTTTTTGTAAATTTATGTTTGATAAAATTGGACTAGGGTTTGTATGAAAGATATTGGGTACAGTATAATTATTGCTAATTGTTGTCTTTGAAATTGTTTATTGTAATCAATAAATATGTATTTTAATTATTTATGGATAAATGGGCCATTAATTAATTTTCCTCTACCATGGTGTGTTTGTATGCTTCATGTAATTATATTAGATTTATATTCATATATATCTGAGGTATATACAATTATTCTCAAATAATTATTACTTTGATTTATTTTTATATATATCTGAATAAGTAGTCATTTAATGTTTGTTTTATTGTTGTTGTAAAAGATGGAGTACAGGAACTCTTGGATGTATGGTTCATTAAGGTTCAAGGCAGGTTTCCGTGAAGAGGTGGATAAATTTATTGAAGCCGCAACGAAGCATGCAACGACATTGAAAGAGGATAAGGATACAATTATTTGCCCCTATAAAGATTGCAAGAACCGTATGACATGGACAGATGTGACTATCATCAGATCACATTTGATTATGCGAGGATTTGTTGAGGACTACACAGTGTGGATTCATTATGGTGAAACGGTTATTGTTAACGACGAGGATGAGGAAGGAATACGACGATGAAACCATAGAATCCCTGTCCCAATATTCAGCAGAGCTTGATGCACGAATGGATTTCGAGTTTGACAATGAACAAGGTGGTGATGCTGGTGGTTGGGATGGTAACGACGAAGGTGGTGCCAATAATAATGGTGGAGCACGTGTCGGAGTTGAAGATGATTTAGATGACATGATTCGAACCCTTGGACCAGAGATTTTACTAAATAGCCCGAAAGGTCTAAAAAATTTGAAAAGAGTGACAAAAGCATCGAAGGAGACTGTGTATGGTGTTGAAAAGGGTTGTCCGACACATTGGACATTGCTACATTTCATGCTTGAGCTGCTCATCCTGAAGGCTAAGTACGGCTGGTCAGACTATAGTTTCAATGATCTATTGCATCTCCTGTCATGGGTGCTGCCACAACCAAACTCAGTTCCCACCAACACATACCAAACGAAGAAGGTCATAAGTCTATTGACAATGGGGGTTAAAAAAATACATGCATGCCCCAACCACTGTATACTTTTTCGTGGCGAAACGTTCAAGTCATTGGATAAATGTCCCCGGTGTGGGGCTAGCCGGTACAAGAACAATGACCTTTACGGTGGGGACGAACCATCCACGGGGAAAAAGAGGAATAAGAAGGGTATAAAAAAGGTGGTACAAGAATCTCAGCCCCTAGAGGACACTCCAATAGGCAACGATGCAAAGCAGAGAAGAATTCCTGCTCTGGTAATGTGGTACCTGCTAGTGACCGACCGCTTGAGACGTATGTTCCTAAACCCTAAAGAAGCCGCACTCATGACATGGTGGGATGATGAGCGCAAGGTGGATGATGATAAGATTACACACCCAGCTGATTGTAGTCAGTGGAAAAGGTTTGATGAGAAGCACAAAGAATTCAGCGATGACCCAAGGAATGTACGGTTTGGCCTGAGCACCGATGAAATGAACCCCTTCAATGAGAGGATGAGCAACCACAGCACATGGCCAGTGATCTTGACCATGTACAACATCCCAACATGGTTGTGTCAGAAGAGAAAGTACCTTCTCCTCACTATTCTTATTTCTGGCCCTAAACAACCTAGGCATCGATATAGACGTGTTCCTCGAGCCCTTGATGCAAGAAATGGAGAGGCTATGGAGGCATGGGGAGCAGATGTACGATGCGTTCCTGAAAGGAGGACTTAATATGTAGAGCAATAATATTTGTTACTACCAATGATTACCCCGCGCTATTTGCTTTGTCTGGACAGATCAAAGGGAAGACATGTGGTGCTTGGTATTGCTTGGATGGTACTACATGGGTGTACCTGGATGCATCCAAGAAGATAGTTTACCTAAGGAACCGACGCTTCTTAAAGACAAGTCACAAGTACCGCAGCAAATTGTTCTTTAGATTTTATGACAACGCCCTAGAGATTGAACCCCCTCGGAGAGACTGTCATAACGGAGAACATGTGTACAGAATGGTGAAAAACATACGCGTCGTCTATGGAAAGAAGAATCCAGGATGGAACGAACAGAGATAGAAGCACACCTCCTGTCGAAGGCATACCTTTCAAGAAACAATTCGATCTTCTTTCAGTATCTGCCTTATTGGCCAGACTTGGAGGTCCCCCATGCCATTGATGCTATGCACGTGCAGAAGAATGTCTTTGAGAGTCTCATTGCTACCTTGATGGATACAGGCAAGTCAAAGGATGGTCTAAAAGCATGGAAAGACATGGTGCAGCTAAACGTGATGCCACAGCTTCACCCGGTACCTGAGGCTAATGGAAAATACACTCTGCCCGCGGCGTGCTTCAACCTAACACCAGACGAGAAGAGAGCTATATGCACTTTCCTAAGGGGATCAAAGTCCCGACTTGGGTTTTCAGCAAATATGAAGAAGCTAGTGTCGATGAAGGACTTGTCAATAACACACTGCAAGGCTCACGATTGCCATGTGATGCTGACAGTGTTTCTACCTATTGCAATCAGGGCTATAAAGCCAGAGTTCTTGAAAATGGCCATCACCCGCATGTGCTACTTCTTTTCGAAGATCTCACAGAAGACGATTAGCAAGGAAGAGCTGAGTGACCTACATGAATTTGTGGTGGAGACACAAAACCAACTAGAGATGTGTTTACCTCCTGCTTTTTTTGATATAATGCCACATCTCATGATTCACATGGTTCATCAGATACAGGCGCTTGGCCCTTGCTACTTGCATGAAATAGTGGTCCTATGAGCGGTTCATGTCGGTTTTAAGTCGATACGTGCATAATCGAGCATACCCAGAGGGCTCCATGATAGAGGGTTACAGTACTTGAAGAAGTCAGTCGAGTGCTGTCAAGAGTACCTAAAAGTACAGAAAGAGATTGGTAAACCCGATTCTCATCATAAGGATAGGCTAGCTGGGAAGGGCACCAGTGGTAGAAAAGTGTTCATCGACCATGATTACAAAGAGGTGAATCAGGGGCATTACAGTGTCTCTCAGCGGCCAACAGAACACTGTGATGGAGGTGGCAACAGGTGTGGCACATCCTCCCGATGGCTTATACCACAATAATAAGATACCATCGGACTACACTAGGGTTGAGGTGCATACAGTGAAGCCCGAGTTCATGCAGTGGAGGATAGACTACGCAACTCCTGAGGGGCTGGTGTTACTCGGAGACGTTATGGGGTAGTTCATCCTCTGGCACAAACGGGATATTATATTGACTGCTTCTTTGCCGTCTCCCCCTCTCCCAAATTTGGAGCGAGTTGTTGAGGCCGGGGAGATATTTTCACCATCTCGTGACCCCCACATTCCTAAGATGCCACATTCTTCCCTACCTCCTATCGAGCATGTGCCTGATGAGATGCCACAACCTTCTCCAGCTCATACCAGGGCAAGTGCATCATGAGATGCCACTAGTCTTCCCAACAAGTACAACCGATACATGAACAACGAGTGCCTCCTGAAGAAGGTGATGCACAAGAAGATGAGGACAGTGCCTGAATGGGAACTCCGAAAGAAGATTCCAATCAACATAAGGCCAGTTTATGTTCCGATCAAAGACGTCTCATCGGTGTCCAAGTGGTATTCCCATGATCAGTTCAAGCCTGAAAACCAAGTTAAAAAAGTCCTATCACGGGGTTCTGAGGAGGCCGTCAGTAGCAAACTCCACCAAATTGCAAAGCAGTATACAAATGTTGATGCCATCGAATGGTCAAAGGATTGCCCGAAAAAATATGAAAGAGGCAAGCCCTTCCTACCAAATCGGGACATCCAGCGCCTACCACTTGGAATGAGAAGGTTCCATGATTGGTACTTGCGTGTTCTCCCAACGAGCATAGATATCATACAAGCATGCTTTCCCACCGGCACATTTGGAAGCCCAACCGGGAAAATTGTCTTTGACTTCAATGACATGCACACATGCTTTCACCTGGGAGAAATAGAGATGAATCTAATTCGCACATGGTGCCTTTAAGTCCTTGTCCTCCTGATATGATGTGAATGTAATCTTTGAATTTTGTTGTAACTAACCCACGCCATGATTTGTAGAATGCAAGTGCACATTGTCAAATAAATGCCAAGTGTGAAAGCCGGGTATGTAGACCCTCAAGCTATAGCCCAAATAAATTTTAATTACCCTAAACGGTGGACACTGGATGCCAAAGAGCTAGCAGCTGCAAAGACTTTTCGGGAGAAAGAGCGCATCCGTAGTGCGAAGCTAAGGGAAGAGTCCCTTAAGGTTGTGGCATACATTGCCTTGGCTTTCAAAAATCTCCAACACCACTCTACTATATGGCTACCATACAACTTCGAGTAAGCTCAACTCTATACTTAAAGCTTTGTTCGATATATTTCATTCGATGCAAAAGGGCTTATCTAGTTCTATGATTAAATCCATGCAGCAACCACTGGATTTGTATAGCCGTCGATGTCGGGAGGAGCATGGCATGGGTCTTTGATTCATTAGATAAGGACACTGGTGACATACAAAGACTTCATATCGATTCTCAAGACTGTATACATATCGACAATCCTCATTAGCTTATATGTTTGTATACATACTTGTAACGCTCACTTTTGGATACTAACAAGTTGTATTTGCTAAAATAATTCGAACAGGGCATTTAGGTTCTATGTCACTAATCATCATGGAAGGCATGATCCAGCAAGGAAGGAAAAGCTGGCTATAAAAACACTATGTGTGGTAAGTGTAACTTACTTCTTCAGTACTCCGTTGCGTGGCTATCAAAAGCATTACTTAACATTTTCATATGCAAAACACATAGTGCCCCAAGCAGAAGCCTAGGAGTGTACATTGTGGATACTATATATGTTCTATGATGGGTAACCCCGGTGCCTACAGAAGACACCCATTAAGGGTAAGTTTGAACCTCTTCACCCGTAGTATAAAAACTTCGTAAATGGTATGAAATACTAAACCAAAACTTGTTTTCTTGTAGTGGAGAGAAGAGAAAGGAATGAAAAGAGACCCATACAAGGATGACCAACTCTTAGAGCTCGTCGGCGACCTTTGCAACTTCATATTGAACCAGATTGTACACGTCAGAGGCGCCTACCATGATCGAGAGTCTGAGTTAGGTACAAATCCTCAGTACCAACACCTTCGTGAGACTGAAAGGCTAGCTCTAGGACGTTGATAACAATGTGTATGGAATTTGTATATTTAATGATGGTTTGTATATATTCATGTGAATTGGACTTGTAATTGTAGTTTATAGAATACTCTTATGCTTGTAGTCGCGGTCGCGGGTGTTCGGCAACGCGAACGCTGGTCACGGGGCGTTCGGCAACGCGAACGCGGTTCGGAACGTTGGTCGCGGGGCATTCGGCAACGCGAACGCGGTTCGGAACGTTGGTTGTGGGACGTTTGGCAAAGCGATTTTGAATTGATAATTTGATTTTTTTTTTGCGGGAAAATGTACTGTACGGGCGGTTCTAGATTGAACCGCCCCTACAAATACCTGTTTATAGGGGGCGGTTGGTAATAAGAGCCGCCCCTACAAATAGATTTGTAGGGGCGGCCTGGGAACCGCCCCTACAAATGCATGATTTGTAGAGACCCTTGCGTAGGGGCAGGCTGGGCAAACCGCCCCTACAAATGGTCTACAACCGCCCCTAGAAATGATTTTTGACGTAGTGATGGATGACTGGAGTGTTAGTGAACGTTTATTGCCTTTGGCCTTCACAAATGACAACTAGAGTGATTCGCCAAAAAAAATGACGACTAGAGTGAAGTCATATACATGATGAGGCTACGTTCATAATTTGATATTCTGTTAGTGCTTTCCAATTTGAAATTTGAATGCAACAGCTTGAAGGAATTTTCTGGGTCCTTTTGTCTTGATTTTTTGAAACGCGGGAGTATCTTAAGATCGAATTTCTTTTAGTGCAAGGAGTTGCCAGGGAAAGCAATGGGAGTGAATGACAGTTTAACAAATGATATTTGAACTTACAAATTCAAGTTTGATGTTAGAATAAACTTTATTATAAGTTTCTAGCATAACAAAACCTTGTTACACCGAGGTTTAAAAAAATTAAAGCCTGTATAAATGTACATAATCATAATAAATCCAGTAAGCATGCATTAAAATTATTAAAATTGTATTTTCAAAATGACATAAGTCATATATTATTTTGAAAATGCCATTTTTTTGAAGAATATACTCACAAATATACCACATTAGATGTCATTTTTATTTGTTGCATTCAAATAGATGAAGAGTTAATGGGACATGGTGAGTTAAATAACGAGATTCATACTAGATTTTCATCCCAATGTTCAAATAGATTAGTAACACTTGTCCTTTGACCCCCAAACCTGCACCTCACAAATGATCAATGGGTGCAGACCTGCTCCACAAATGGGTTCAACTCGAGCTCATAAATAATTTCTCACAAGCTAGCGGGCAATGATTTCTTCTTGTATCCTGCTGGACCCACAGTTTTGCAAGGAGGGAAAGCCAGGAAGGTGAGAAAAAAGTAGTCATTTAATCGCCTATGGACCACAGCGACCGTTCTACGGTTCGAATGCTATGCTGGAGCCGCCCTAAATATATTGTTTATAGTAGTTTCCGCCTAAACATTTCATTCCTTGTAGCCAAAGTCCTACACGATTTTGGTCGCTAGACATATGAAAAGTGTGCCAAAAGACTCTTTTTTGGTAGCCGAAGTCTTATTACACGACTTTGATCCCTTAGAAAAATTTGACGAAATGCTATGGAAACACTTCTAGAACCTTCAAGGCAACGTATGTGTTCAGAAGAAGTTAAGTTATCATTAAATTGGCACTAGTTAATTGTCTACCAACTGGAAGCACACAACCATACAAATATATGACCCACCCACTTGCATATCCTACAAAGTTTTGATCCAAACTGAATAAAAGAAAGGTTTGCAAACTCAACATCTAAATAGCAATTCTATTACTAAATCTCCAACCGTGTCTTGCAAACACCTCCATTGCGGTTGTCTCAATATTCCTGCATCCCATCTTCATCATTTGGCGATCCTCCTCCTTCTGTAACAGAGACCAGGACCTGGTTCAGTAGGTCCACCTGAACATAACCTGCAAATAATATGGTGTTGCGGCCTTGTCTAAAATTATATCATTCCGGGTTAACCATATCGCCCAACAAATTACACTTGCACCCACAAGAATCTTAGATTTCAGTTTCTTATTTATCCTGTGTAACCAGCTTGTAAACAAATTATGAACCCTAGTTGGAGGAATTAAATTAAAGGAAACATGAATAGTTCACCACACCAATTTAGCAAAATGACAGTCAAAAAATAGATGTTGTATAGACTCGTCAGAAGAACAGAAATAACACTTTCTATCCCTTGCCACTGTCGGCTTGCTAAATTGTCCTTTGTTAAGACTACTCCCTTATACAAATACCACAAAAATACTTTGATTTTGAGAGGTAGTTTCAGTTTCCATATAAATATGTTATATGGTATAGCTTTGTAACACCCTAAAATTTGCTTCTTTTGAAATATAACTAAAATGATCTAATTCTATATTTTTATGCTCATGAAATATAGGAAAATAATTTTTTTTTCTTATTTAAGTTAAGATTTATCATAGGATGTAGAAACATGTTTGAGCATACATGCCTTTGCATTGGAATTATTGAAATGTGTGGCTTGGTCTAAAATTTAAAATGGTTTGAATTGCTTTTACAAAATGGTTTTGAAAAAAAAACACTCCCTCTCCTTCTCAGGCTGACACCCAGCTAGGCCCGCTTCCCCCTCTCTCTTGGCTCAGCTCGAAGCTGCTCTAAGGCCCAGCTCCTCCAGCTCCCTCCCTCCTATGTCGACAGGCCCGAGCGCTCTTCCTCACGGCCCACACCAGGCCAAGCTCGGCAGCAGGCCGTCCCGCTTCCATTTTCCCCTCTCCATCGCGTTGGCTCACTGGCATCCTGGCCCCATGCCTGTGCCACTGCCACCCCAGGCCCACGCGTCAGCCATCCCCTACCTCTGGTCGGCACCAAGCAGGACTCTACCCGAGTCGATTTCCACCGCCGTGCGCCACAATCCGTGGGGGTTTTGGCATGCGTGCCACACTGAGGCCCCTATAAAACGTAGCCACGTGCGTCGCCTCCCCATCTAGCCCTAGCGCAGTGCCGCCGCAAATCCTAGCCGCCGCCACCATGCTCGTCTCGCTGTTTTGCCGCTCCGCCGTCGTCCAGGACCGCTCGCCGAGTTTCGCTAGGAGGTAAGCAAGCAGAAGGTACCGTGCTAGCTCTCTCTCTCTCGCCTTCTGTTACCATAGTGCCGTCGCCGTTGTTTCGCCAGAGTCCCGATCTGCCCAATCGAGCTCACATGCGCCTCTGTGCCTTCGCGTGTCTTCCCAATCCCCTAATCGAGTTCGACTCGCTTCGCTCTCCCTTCCCGTGCAAATCCCGTGGCTGATGAGGCCCGGAACGTCGAAATCGACAAACTCCGGCAAGGTCCGATTGCCGTCGGCCCTGGCGCCGCTGCCTAGAAGCAACCACCGATGACCCCATCTCCCTCCTTTCTATCTTGGCCGTCCCATCTGGGATTTACAGCCCAAGTTAGAAAATACCCCATCACCGGCAATTTTGCTAATGAGTCCTTGTACTTCTTCTTATTCCTACCCGAAGTCCAAAGCACTCTCTAGAAAATACGTTTTCATGTTTTAAAAACGTAATCTAGTTCGGGTTATTTACAAAACTGCCACCAAAACTGTTTTCATCATATCTTCTACGTTTTAACTCCATTTTGATCCATTCAAGTTGCGTTAGATTCATAACGACGTAATCTACATGATAGTAACATTTTTTTAGTTTATTTTGTGCTTTCAAATAAAATGTTAATTGGAATCAATCTATATGCCATTAGTTTTCCAATTAAAAGCAACTTAGGTTTTCCACTTCTATCTTTTCTAAATAAAACAAGATTAGTTTTATCTTGGTTTTCTAAATCAAATATAATTTGGCTTAATTCAATTTAGATATTTCTCTAAAATATCTTATCCATGCTTTTATATAGTTAAAATAAGTGGAGCTTATAGTAAATCGTTCGGTAGATGTTTCTTTTTCATCGTAGCTTCGATTAGTGAGCTTTTCGTGTCTGTGTGTTCGTAGTAACATGTAGAACATCTTTAAAACCTTTTTTACTTGCTGTTTATTATGTTTGTGTACTGTTCTAATTTAGTTCTATTGTTTACTTCGTGTATGATTGCATGGATGCTTGTGTGGTGCTTTATGATCATGTCCAGTCGGTGAGCTATGCATGGTGAATCGAGAAGCAATTCATTGAAGGTTTTGACTTGAAGAAGGATCAGAGTTTAAGGCAAGTATAGCATGGGATCATCCTTGTTGTCCTGTTCATTTTAATAATTTAATCATATGCATGTGTCTACCTTGGCAACCGTAGTAAATTTTCCTAGCAATTTGATATCTTGGATTCCTTGTCACCTATGGGGTATTTCATTGGGTAGTATGATGCTAGTGCTCAACTAAAGCCATGATCTTATGATTTGACTATTGGAATATGCAATAAACACTAAAAGATGCTTTTTAGCAACATGGAACAAGGGGGCTAGAGCATTGGGCTGTTATTATGGTGATCTAGATTCCTCTCCCTAAGGACTTATCTGTAAGTGATCATCCGGGACTTATAGTACAACTGAGGGTCACATGGATCTAGCTTTAGTCAAGTATGAGGACCTTTTCTAGCTTGTTAGTGGTTACCTTTATGGTGCAAAAGGGGCTTGCCGAGTCAGGTATAGGACAGCCTCTACTCTTATGTGTATAGCCATGAAGGAATTGTGTCATTCGAAAGGGAGGTTCCTACATCTGCTTGCCAAGTGAATCCTAGTGGCCCTAACTTATTAGATGAACCTTTGAAAGGCTTCATAGTGAACCCTGCCGACCTTCCTTAGTAGTGGGTCAAGAGGCTGATCACCTCAGGCAAAAGGGTAAATCATGACTCACAATGAAAGTGTACAACCTTTGCAAAGTGTAAAATTGTTATAACAACCATGCTCACGATCACGAGCGGCCTTGGAACCCTTACGGAATAGATGATGAACACTAATGATACTGATGATACAAATGCTCACATATGATTATTATTTTGCTATTCATTATTCATGTTTACCTGATCATGTGTTTATATGGGCTTATGATAAATTTGATGCTACTCAACTGCTTAAAATCATGACTCATTGAAAGCTAATCGCAGTTAAACCAGTGTTAGCCTTTTGAGCCTCATGAACCCCATGTTATATTTGTTGCGTACAACATGTACTTACGCTTGTTTTACTTTTCAATTATTTGGATAAAAATCCCGTATGGGTTACCAGATTGCTAGAGTTTGGAGGAATTAGGCTTGTGATCAAGCAGTCAGTTGTCCATGTGGAATTGGAGTCTTCCTGAAGATCGGAGTTGTCTTTCCGTTGTTTGCTGTCTAAGGTTATATCCTTTATACTAAGTATGTTATATATTAAGCATTGTCTATTGATATTACCTCTATTTGTAGCTATATGTGATATTTGGCTTCCTGGACTCACATATGGTGTGTATCTGGTTTTGTTTTTAAAACCGGGTGCTACAAGCTTCAACACCTAATAAGGCTCTGTACATGGATTTTACTGAAAACAATCCATTCTGATGTAGCCCCCACACAAAATGATCCCTCTAGTTTGTTAATTGTACATCTGCAACCAAAGCAACCACATCGTGCCACGCTTGTAAATTAACACCTACTAGAGATCTCCTAAAAGCCACATTTAATGACGTCATAGACAACACCGTTCTTATAGATGCTTCATTTCTCCTAACAATATTATATAATGCGAGAAAGAGAGATTTTAAAGGACGTGGTCTGATCCACGAGTCCTCCCAAAATCGCACTTGAGACCCATCACCTAGATCAAACTTGCCCAACGAGAGGAACTCCTCCTTGACCTTCATTAGACCAGCCCAAAACTGGGAGTCCCCAGGCAAGTATTGAACCTGTGTCAAAGTTTTGTCTCTTAAATACTCATTCCTAAGCAATTGTTGCCAGACCCCATCTTCATTCAGTAACCTAAACAACCAATTGCTTAGGAGACATTTGTTATGAACGTCTAAGTTTAGGACTCCCAACCCTCCTTGATCTTTTGGCCTACATACTACCTCCCACTTAATCAATCTATATGTTTTCTTGTGTTCATCGTTCTGCCAAAAAAACCATGACCTAAAATTGTCCAACTTCTTCAAAACCCCTCTAGGTATTTCAAAAAAGGAAAGCATGAACATGGAGAGGCTACTCAAGACGGAGTTAATCAGAACAAGCCTCCCTCCTACCGACATCATTTTACTTCTCCAACAATTCAGCCTCTTTTGAAAACGTTCTTCAACATGCTTCCAGTCCTTATTCATGAGCTTTCTATGATGCATAGGAATTCCTAGATACCTAAAAGGAAACGACCCCAAATCACACCAAAAAATTTGTGCATATTCATTTTGGTTGGCTTTGGCTGCTCCGTAACAAAACAATTCGCTCTTATGGAAATTGATCTTGAGTCCTGATAGCTGTTCAAAAGCACAAAGTAAAAGCTTTATGTTTTTGGCCTTCTCCAGATCATTGCCCATAAAGATGACAGTGTCATCTGCATACTAAAGGATTGAAAGTTCCTCATCTACCAAATGCAAAACAACCCCTTGGATTTGATCAACCTCTTTAGCTCGTGAAATAAGGATAGCCAGCATGTCAACCACTATATTAAACAGAATTGGAGATAACGGATCCCCCTGCCGCACTCCTTTCCTAGTTTGGAAATAGTGGCGTACATTATCATTGACCTTTACTGCAACACTCCCTCTAGACATGACTTTTGAAATCCATTAACACCAAGTTGGTGAGAATCCTTTCATTCTGAGGACCTATTGTATAAAAGGCCACTTTAATTTATCATAAGCTTTTTCGAAGTCTAGTTTTAAGATCCCACCATC
Organism: Miscanthus floridulus; assembly: GCF_019320115.1. Classification (NCBI taxonomy): domain Eukaryota; kingdom Viridiplantae; phylum Streptophyta; class Magnoliopsida; order Poales; family Poaceae; genus Miscanthus; species Miscanthus floridulus. The sequence continues at coordinate 24,492,406 of NC_089583.1, read as the reverse complement.
TTGTTTTTTCCTATGTAACTCATGGATCGTTTCATGCAACATAACTATTCCTTCCATGATATAGCATCCTGGGATAAAGGTCATCTGCGATGGTCCTATAAGCTTGTCTACCACTTTCAAAATCCTATTATTTAGCACTTTCATGAAAATCTTAAAGCTCACATTTAATAAACAAATTGGCCTCTATTGTTGTATTTGGGCCACATCAGCAATCTTTGGTAGTAATGTAATTACCCCAAAATTTAGGCTGTGGATAGGCAGTCTCCCAGCATGGAATTCGTAAAAAAGATTCATCAAATCTGGCTTTACAACCTCCCAAAAGAATTGGTAAAATTCTGTGGGGAAACCATTTGGACCGGGTGCTTTGTAATGTTCCATATCAAAAACTACCATTTTAACCTCCTCCTCGCTGAATGGAGCCGTCAAAACCTCATTCTCATCCTTCGACACTTGAGGTATTTCATGCCTCAAAGTCTCATCCATTGAGAATGAATTTGTTCTATGAGGTCCAAACAGTCCTTTATAGTACTCAGTTATATAATTTTTCAAATTTCCATCCCCAACAATCGTTCCTTCTTCTTGTTCTAGCTGGACAATTTTTGTTTTCCTATGTCTCCCATTTGCCACTAGATGAAAGTACTTAGTATTATTATCTCCATGCAATAACTTTGTTGCTTTTGATCATTGGAGCCAATAAATCTCCTCCTCTCTTAGCAACTTAGTTAATTTCCCTTTGAGATGATGTCTAAGTTCCACCTCTTGAGGTGACAACAAAATTGCCTCCGCCTTTCTGTCTAGGTCATCTATCTTAGTCAACAGGTTAGATTTATGTTTCTTATTTTGTGAAGACAAGTTCCTAACCCAACCTCTCAGGAAACATCGCAGCCTAACACAAATCGATAGCAACCAACACAAATCGATGTCCCTTCAAAGATGGGGGTGTATTTGACCAATGAAGTCTAACCCCCAACCATGAAAACGCCATAGTTTGATGATAGGATGAAGCATAGCTACAGGCACAAGCTGAATATTTCCAAACTTCTGGCACTCTTGGCAACCCTTGTAGTAATGAAAACAATCGGCCATCATAGTAGGCCAATAGAAACCGGCTCTATGCAATAACCACTTTATCTTTGGGGTCGATTGATGCGTACCACAAATGCCTTCATGGACTTCTCCCATAGCCACTCTTTCCTGATCTGACCCCTAACACTTTAGCAGCAAGTCTTCAATGGTTCTCCGATAGAGTTCATCATTATGCAATACATATTTAAAAGCGCTCCACCGAACAATTTTATAAATTTTAGCACATGGATCACGAAGATATCTCAACAAGGAGTCCTCCAATCTTCTAAATCAGGCCCAACATCACCAAAAGTTACACCGGGCTGATTTGGTAGCTTTTTGGGCAAATTGACCGAGCTGGACATTGGAGAATCGGCTGAGCCAACTGGAGCAGTCGGCTTACCCAACTTGGTGGAGTCGGCCTGGCCAATTTGGCTAGATTAGAGGGGGAGTCAGCTGAGCGACTGGGTGTGTCGGCTCAGCTGACTGGTCTGCATCTGCACAGGAAAAATTTAAATTTTTATGCATCGTCTGTTCTTCAATATGAAAATTATGCCCACCGACATCATAGCCAGATGCTTGTTGAGCTAACATGTTGGCCTTTTGATTTTCATGCCTCGGAATATGCTGAATCTGGAATTCGGCAAAATAGTCAATAACATCGAGGCAAGCATCAAGACAAGCTCTTAGTGATCCTTCTAAACATTGAAATTCACCAGCAACTTGCTGTACCACTAGCAAGGAATCACTATAGGCTTCAACATGTTTTACTTCCATGGACCGCAACATGATCAACCCGAATAATAGAGCTTCATATTTGGTTTGATTGTTGGTACAAGATAAATCTAATTGGCTTGACATCCCAATTTTAGCACCATAAGGGAGAAACAAGAATAATACCAACACCTTGGCCATCTTTACAAACTGATCCATCCAAGTACAATTTTCATAGAGTAAAAGTAAGGTAATTGACTTCTTCTAAATCAATACCAAGCTCAACAATAAAATTAGCAAGAACTTGACCCTTTAATATTTTCAATGGTTCAAAAGTCAAGTAATATTCTATTAGTTCGTATGCCCATTTGCCTATCCTTCCACGAAGAATTGGCCAATATAACATGTGCTTTATTACATCGGTCTGGCAAGCAACAACACATGTACTAGACAAAATATAATGTCTCATCTTAGCACAAGCATAGTACTGTGATAAGCACAATTTTTCTATATGGGCATACCTTGTCTCGGGATCAAGAAGACGGCGACCAAGAAAAACAATCACATATTCTTTTCCTTCGTCTTTTTGAGTCAAAACAGTCCCGATTATCTTCTCTTCGGCAGCAATATATAGTTTGAAAGGAACTCCCCTTCTAGGCGCACAAAGAACCGGCAGTGTTGACAAATATTCTTTTATTTTCTCAAATACCTCTTGTTGCTTTACTCCCCCAAGTGAATTCAGATTCATCCTTCAGCTTCAATATGGGGGTGAAAGGAATAATTTTCCCAGACAAGTTAGCAATAAATCTCCTCAAGTAGTTCACCTTCCCTAGGAACTTCTGCAAGTCCCTCTTGCACGCAGGCGCCTGAACTTTCTTGATCTTTTCTATCCTCTTGGGATCAACCTCTATGCCTTTATCATGAATTATAAAGCCCAAGAACTTCCCAGCAGATACTCCAAAAGCACATTTGAGTGGGTTCATCTTCAATCCATAATGGCACATCCTCTAAAAAGCAGGACACAAATTGGCCAAATGAGATTTATGGGCAGCCGATTTAATCACAATATCATCAATGTATACCTCCGTAACCACCCCAATTAGATCATGGAAAATCAAATTCATAGCTCTTTGATAAGTAGAACCTGCATTCTTCAGCCCAAATGTCATCACAACCCACTCAAAGAGACCAACAAACCTAGAACATATGAAGGCTATCTTAGACATATCTTCATCGGCCATGAAAATCTGGTTATAACTGGCATTACCATCAAGAAAGCTAATAACCCGGTGTCCTGAAGCATCATTGATAAGCATATCGGCTATAGGCATAACATATTCATCTTTCGGAGTAGCTCTATTCATATCTCTAAAATCAATACATACTCTGATGTTCCCAGAATCCTTCTTCTCAATAGGTACAATATTAGAGACCCACTCCACATACCTGCATGGCTGGATAAACCCCGCTTGGAATAGCCGATTAATCTCTTCTTTCATCCTATCATAAATTGTAGAATTAAATCGGTGGGGGGTTGCTTGAAAGGTCTGAATCCTTTCTTAATGGGGAGCCAATGCTCAACAAGCTCTTGGCTCAATCCAGGCATCTCTATATAATCCCATGCAAAAAATCAACATATTCCTTGAGAAGCATGATTAACTCAGATTTGTAGTTAGCTTCCAAGTTTTGATTAATAAATGTCAGTTAAGGCACAGAGCCATCCCCAATATCAACTTGTTCCAAAAGGTCGGCCGACATAAAACCTTGGCCAAACTTATCGAGCTCATCAAAATCATCAATAGCTTCATAGGCATCGGTCTTAGTAGCCCAATACTGTTCAACAACATTCAACGTTGGCATCCATTACAATAATGATTACATGATGATATTGAGCCGATTATCAATTGGTTTCAAGGACACAGGAACAAAACCTTTCTTGGTAACACTAATAAACTCAAAGCTAGAAAGGTCTCTACCAGACAAGCAAGCAATAGCATCATGCCCCCAAGCATAGGAGCATCGGCTGTAGCAACATCAGCCGATGAATCTAAATGCACAACCTCAACAGCATCTCCCAACCATTGGATGAGAAATTGGTGCAAGCTAGATGGCGCATAGTGATTGGCATGAATCCAATCACACCCAAGAATCAAATTATAGCTACCTTGCACGTCAGTGACAAAGAATGTCATAGCCAAAGTCTTGCTTCCAATGGTGAGCTCCATGTTAGCAACTCCTCTGGCTGGGATGAGAGCACCTCCTCAAACACCGCTGATCGTCATGCTAGTCTTGATCAACTCCTCATTAGTGCCACTGAGCTTCTTGTAAAGCGGATATGGCATCAAGTTCACTATTTCCCCACTGTCCACCAACATGCTATGGACTAGTGTACCATTGATATGGCCCTTCACATGTAGACGCTTGAGATGGTTGACAAAGTCATCTATCTTCTAAAATACAGCGCTCTTTGTTGCAAAGTTAAATTCCACCACCGTAGAGTCATCTACTATGATGTAGTAATCGACAAACAAAACAACCACATTGACCTCCCCTCATTCTGGGGTGGCCTCATAGTCAACCATCTCCTCATCGGGAACCTTAGGGACCTCCATGCCAACCAGGGCAGCAATGGTAGTAGTGAAATAATCGGATGACACCTCGAAGGCACTGGGGACAGTAGGAGTCGGCTCGGTCGACTCTGAAGTTGGCTTAGCCGACTTTAGGCTTCCTAGAGCACAACAGGGGGAGTCGGCTTAGTCAACTCTAGCACATCCAGGGCAGCAGGGGCAAGCAAAGTTAGCTTAGCTGACTGACTCAGCACAGGAGTTGGCTGAGCCGACTGGCCAACAGCAGTAGTGGCATTCTGATCTTCTAAAGGATTTTTGACATGTACGGGGTTGAGAATTTCACCCTCCAACATGGCAAGCTTCTCCCTCTTCTATTGCTTATGTCAGGCATGCTGCTACGTACGCCTTTGAGTTTTATTCAACCCACGAGGACACCATATGGGTTGCCGATACTTAGAATCTCCTTTGGAGCGCTTCTTTTCTTCAAGTCCAGCAACATCTTTGGTAGCTTCATCTTACTTAGATGCTGGAATTTCTTTAATTACAATCGGCCCATCATGATTAATGATAGGAGCTTCCATGGAGCCGATTGTGATGACCGATTGAGGCCTAGCTCTTGTTGGGGAAACAATAGGAACCTCAACCTTCTTAGGCACATAGACTTGCTACATTGGTGCCTTTCTCGATTCCTATGGAGTCAGAGTCCTAGAAGTAATCACGTAATCTTAACTTGCACCACCGGAGCTCGATTGACCACTATTCAATTGGCTAAACACAGAGGTCCTTGAGACTTGACCAGTAGGCTCTCCCCACCTTTGTTGACTATGCATAGGCGCCACTAGAGGTTATGGCACCCAAACCCCATAGGGACCCCATTGTGGCATAACCGGAGGTGGAATCGGGGGACCCCAACGAGATACATGAGAAACAACTCTTTGAGACGGAGCTATTGGTTGCACCACCGCCAATTGCTTGATCTTGTCATCTTCCCGCTTAGGCGCAGTAGACTCTCTTTTTTTAATGGTCGATTCTGGGAATTAGCCTTTTGTTGCTTATACATGGTCATAAGCCTATCAAAGGTGCATTGCTTCTTCACGAACTCTCCCTGGTTCTTCTTTTCATTGGTCTTCTTGGTGCCAATCTCCGGTCGCTGTGGAACAAATGTGCGCAAAACACAAACATCGGAGGCGCTGGAGCTGTTGGAACCTTGGGAGTTGGCTAAGCAAACTAGCACAGTTGGCTTAGCTGACTTGGCTAAGATGGTGGCAGAGTCGGCTGAGCCGATTGGCCCTGCTGTGTGCTAGAGTTGGCTTAGCCAACTGGTGGAGTCGGCCTAGCCGACCACTGCTGTGCCACCATTGTTTTGTACCACCACTGCCTTCTCAAATATTGCATTGATCTAGCGGTGATCTTCAACTTGTTCTTGCCTTCATCATCCTTCTCAAGCACCACTTCGCACCCTGAATTCATTTCGACATTCGGTGCTACACATGGTTCGCTGATAATTATGTTCTTGCCTTGGGCTTTATCGGCTTGCTCTGGATGAATCAAAATAGCAGGCACCCCACATGGTTCACTGATAATTACGTTCTTGCCTTGGGCTTTATCGGCTTGCTCTAGACGAATCAAAATAGCGGGCGCCCCTGCTTCAACCATGTGCATGGGAAAAGAGGTCTTATCAACTTGCATTTTAGTAAGACTCAATCGTCCCTCATTAAGGGCCGATTGGACCTACCAACGAAAAAAATTGCAATCATTAGTGGCATGAGAAAAAGAATTATGATATTTGTAATAAGCTCTTCTCTTTAACTCATCAGCTGAAGGTAATGTATAATTGATTCTAATATAACCGAATTTCAACAATTCATCAAAGATTTGGTAACATTTAGAGAAATCAAAAGTAAATTTCATTTCCTCATTCCGATTTTTATGAATCGACTTGAGAGAAGGAGAAATAACAATTTATTCTCTGCTGGCCATTTAATTTTAGCAGCTAAACATTCTTTATTATCATCTTCAGAATCATCGAAACAATCACCAACAAAATGCATATTCTGACGATGAGATTTATAAGCATCACGAGACTCATTAAGGCACGACTCAATTGAAACAGCCTTTTGCATAAGTTGATTAACATTGTGAAACTCATAATGCTCAAGCTTTTCTCTAATGCTAGAACGTAAACTAGCAAAGCAAAAATCAGTTAAATCTCTTTCAGAAATATTTAAATGGAAACATCGGTTCTCAATCTCTCTAAATCATTTGAAAAATCATGGAAGGACTCATCATGCCCTTGACGAACCGATGCTAGGTGAGACAATCTAGTTCATGAGCACCGCTAAAAAGTGATTATGAAATTTCTCTTCTAATTCAGCCCATGAACCAATAGAACAAGATGGTAATGAAGTAAACCATGCAAAAGCTATGCTAGTAAGAGATAAAGGAAAATTACAAACTTTCATAAAATCATAAGCACTAGCTTCACCCAATTGTGCAAGAAACATGCTAATATGCTCCATGGTTGATTTACTATCATCACCACAAATTTCTGAAAGTCAGGTACCCTCTACCCATTAGGTGCTTTCATGAAATCATAAGTAGAAGGGTACGGCTTTTGATAAGTATTCCTACTAGATTTAAGTTGCACTCCTAAACTACTCTCAAGAGATTTAGCCAATTCATCCTTAAACCGATTCAAAGCATCATCAAAATCGGTAGTAGGAGCATTAGGAGTAACATTAAATGTAGGAATTTGACTAAGTGACTTCGGTGGGTTTGGTAAAACATTATGCCCCACCGAAGCTCTATTTGTTGATGCTCCATAATCAATTCGAAGAGCTCAACCTAAACTTTGTGCACCAGCACCTGTATGTGTAGATGTGCTAGCACCAGGTTGACCGGCCTTATCAGTTTCAGATGTCGAAGGGGCTGATTGAAATTGGCTAGCAGAAGCATGAGAGGTTTGATTTTCATAAAAATTCAAAGGCATACCGAATTGAGGTTTTTGCACGGTTGTCTTGCCCTCTAACTTATCCATACGTGCTTGGAGTAGATTAGAAAGATGCTGAAGATTATTATTATGCAATTTCCTTTCTTTATCAACATCTGATCAAAATTGGCATGAGTAGGATAAGCATCAGTATTTACCTCCTCATCATACTATAGCACCTGGTTTTAAGAACAAAACCAGATACGCACCATATGTGAGCCCAGGAAGTCAAATCTCACATATAGCTACAAATAAGGGTAATATCAAAAGACAATGCTTAAATACATAGCGTATTAGTATAAAGATTATAACCTTAGAGTATAGACAGCGGAAAGACAACTCCAATCTTCAGGGGAAGACTTTAGTTCCACAGGGACAACTGACTGGTTGATCACAATCCTAATTCCTCCAAACTCTAGCAATCTGGTACCCATCCGGGATTTTTATCCAAATATTTGAAATATATAAAGCAAGTGTAAGTATATGTCGTACTCAACAAATATAACATAGTGTTCATGAGGCTCAACAGGCTGACACTGGTTTAACTGCGATTAGCTTTTAATGAGTCATGATTTTAGCAATTGTGTAGCAACAAGTTTATCTCAAGCCCATAAATACATGATCAGGTAAACATGAATAATGAATAACATAAACAATTAACCATTAGTGAGCATCTTTATCATCCACATCATTAGTGTCCATCATCTATTCCGTAAGGGTTACAAGACCACTCGTGACCGTGAGCACGACTAATATACCACTTTTACACTATGCAGAGGTTGTACACTTTTACTGTGAGCCGTGATTTACCCTTTCGCCCGAGGTAGCTAATCTCTTGACCTACTTCCAAGGAAGGTCGGTAGGGATCACTATGAAGCCTTTCAAAGGTTCGTCTAACAAGTTAGGGCCGTTAGATTCACTCAGCAAACAGATATAGGAACCCCAGTCGAATGGCACAATTCCATCATGGCTATACACATAAGAGTAGAGGTTGTCCTATACCCGATTCGGCAAGCCATTCTTACGCCAATAAAGGTAACCACTAACAAGCTAGAAAAGGTCCTCATACTGAGCTAAAGCTAGAGCCATATAGCCCTCACAGCTGTACTGTAAGTCCCGAATGATCACTTACAGATAAGTCATTAGGGAGAGGAATCTAGAGCACCATAAAACAGCCCAATGCTCTAGCCCCCTTGTTCCATGCTGCTAAAAAACATCTTTTAGTGTTCATTGCATATACCATTAGTCAAGTTACAAGATCATGGCTTTAGTTGAGCACTAGCATCATACTACCCAATGCAATACCCGACGAGGCGACACGGCAGCAAGCCAGCAGCCCTAGTTGCTCAGAGAAGATGTACATAGTACTCGGCGATGGACGTCATGGGAGCCAGGTGGATCGCGCATAATCGGTTGTACGGACCGAGTACGTGCAAGGTGGAGCGATGATGGAAGAAGCCGGCGGAGGCGTCCCGATCTGTGGTGGTGATGATGAACCGACGATGTAGACATGCGGACTGAATGACCGAGAAGCGACACGGGAAGGCGTCCCCTCGGCATCGCCTGCCCCGGCCAGGCCGCACAGTCGAAGATGTAGATGTCATTGTAGTCGATGCCGATGCTGGAGTAGGTATGCGCGAGGTCAACTGGCGATGGGCGACTCAATCTCGATCAGTGATCGAGCAAACCAAAAAGATACAACAGCAACGGATCAGGTGTATCCCCGGCAATAGTGCACCTCAGCGTGGCTCGTCCCAGCTCGTGGCATGAGCTGTCGGAGTCGGACGGGGCGAGGCGCACGGTAGGTCAGCGGTCACGCAAGGTCGCACGAGGATGACGCAGATTGGCCGGCCGCACCATGGCGGCGTGGTGTTGGGGTCGATCATGCTGCATTTTCTTTCGATGTGAGTTCTGACTTTTGCTTGCATGCGGTTGCGGGTGATAGACGGCTCAACTTGGCTTGGTAATCTGGAAGCAGCAGCAAGCAACGATCGACGTCGTACTTTCCTCGGCATGCTCATCGGCTCTAGCATGAGAAGCTGTGTGCTAGTGTAGGCACATAGACACGGGACGGTTGGCAAACAGAAAGCTACGGATATTTACGATGCTCTAAAGACAACACGTAAAAGAAAACTAGAGAGAGAGGAACATGCAGAGGGTCTCACCGGTGATGGAAAACAGCCATGGCAGCCGACTGGTGCTTCAGGCCTTTTGGATCGGGCTTCTCGGTAGTGCTTGGCTCTATTGTCTTGCCAGTCAGGAAGCGGCGAGTGGGATCCGAGACCGTGCGAGATGAGCTTGTGATGGCGCTAACATTGCTAAGATCATGAGGACGACAAGGTTTGTTGATGAGGATGAGATGCAAAACTGGACAGGAAGGGAATGATGAATGTAACTGTGTGCTCACCTACGACCTTCTTGCGGTCGATGGTGGGTCTACGGCGTCGGGCAGCGCGGCGGTGATGGTGACAGTGATCGCGAGAGGAGGAGAAAAAATCTAATTTACTACACGAGGGATTTCCCAAACTAGGGTCTCTTCTTACGGTAGCTTTGGTGTGCTTTGCCCAAGGGGTTGGTTGATATATATAGGAAGAAAAACTCCCCACATCCATGTTAACTAGCGATATGGTACTAATTGACGTTGCACCATCCACCTGCACTAATGGGCCTAAATAAACATTAAAGCCCATTAGTAAATAAATGCAGGGGTCTTTATGATTTATTAGGATTATTGCACATGGGCTTTGAGCGTTGGGAAAAATGAGAAATTTATTATTTTTGGAATTAATGAATTTCGTGGATAAAATAATTCTAGAAAAGTCCAGAATTGATATGTAAGCCACGAAAAATACTCCAAGACCTCCGAAAATTTGGGGAAAATTCCCAGAGACACTTTGGAACATGATGAACCCAAATAAAGTATTTGGAGCTCATAAAAAGATTGTCGGGAACTATAAAGATTAAGGTGAAGGAGGTAGGAATTAAATTCTAGAAAGAAGCTGAAAAATTCCTAGAGATAGATATTCGTCTCCTAAACGTATAAAAACACACATTTTGCACATAGAAATACGAGGTGCGACCGACATGAATGCAACAAACACGTTTCTACCTTATGATAGATTTTAAATTAATGAAAAAATTTATTTTTCTATGTTTTCATGAGCACAAAAATTCACAAATAAATTATTTTAACTCTATTTTCAAAAGTTGCAAATTTTGGGGTGTTACAATTCTACCCCTCTTAAGATGAATCTCGTCCTCGAGATTCGGACGACGTCGACTAGCAGATTGGAATACTCTGCCTTTGAATTCTTCTTTACTTCCTCGTGCAGTTCCATCATCTTGATAAGGATCCCACTTTACTTTGCACACCTGTTGACCTTACTCCAAATAACTTAGGCAAAATAGCCGAATTCGTCCCTGAACTATCGTGCTGGGACTCAATTTCGTCCCTCGACTATAAAAACGTCCGATTCAGTCCCTGAACTATCGTGCTGGGCTCAATTTCGTCCCTCGACTATAAAAACGTCCGATTCCATCCCTGAACTATCGTGCTGGGCTCAATTTCGTCCCTCAACTATAAAAACGTCCGATTCAGTCTCTGAACTATCGTGCTGGGCTCAATTTTAAATTTACCACAGTTGCTTTTTTATTTTTAAATCTAATCTAGTTAATATACTGCTAAAACTTGGTTTGTTTTTTTCTGAGCATCTTAAAGACCTCAAATTAAAAAAAATCAAAACTAGAACGTTGTAGATCTCATCGAGAACTACAATTTTCATATATAAAGTATCTCCATTTGACTCCATATATGAGAGATACGATTTTTCCAATGCAATAAGCACTTGTAGGCGATTAGTATACTGTTAAAACATTATTTAATTTTTTTGAGCATCTTAATGACCTTAAATTAAAAAACTCAAAACTATAAAGTTGTAGATCTCGTCGAGTGCTACAATTTTTATATAAAAATCATCTTCATCCAAAATCCTATAAAAAAGATACATTTTTTTCTAAGTTTGCACCTTGTCGCGCCCGTCTCCTGGCATGGCGCTACAGTGCTGCCAGCGCCCACGAGAGTGGCACTACAAACCAAGTTTTATTTTGATGTTGTCATGTGGTGCCAGGGTCAAAAACAACAGTCAACAGAAGAAAGCCCCCAGTGTGGTGAGGAACCAAGCCGTATTACTGACGCAGTCCCTGAGCCATAAGTGAAAATCTTGGAGAAAACAAATCATGGAGAAAAAACTGGAGTAATGGTGGTACAGTAGTTATTACTGAGCCATAACAGATGGCGGAGAAGTCGGCGAATATTCGGTGAGCAGTAACAAATTGCGGCGATAAATGGGCGACACGGGCTGCAATTGCGCGAAAGCCCATGGTAACGGCCCACCATGCTATTTCAGAGAATTCGAAGACGCGCAAATTGTGGACCGGTTTCCCAAAAACCCTCGAATGTGAAAGGTGGGGGAGTGCTTTATAACTGCGCCACTGCAACCCACAATCCCATCTTTGCCACTTTGCCATTTCATCTTCCTCCTCAGCCCTCGCACTTCCAGATTCATATGCGCTTCCGTCGCCAATCCCAAAATAGATCTGAGAGATGGAGCCAAAGAGGGGAGTTGGAAACCTAAAGAAGGCGGCCACCAGAGCCAGCCATGACAACGAGTGGGTGCCGTCGAACATGGGGGAGGCGGAGATCAATAGGCTAGTGAAAACGAGCATTCTTTCTGACCGTGTCACCGCCGGATGGTGGCAAGCTAGCGGTGAGCCCTTCCTGATGCCGCATACTGACGAAGTAGTAGTTTTTGAAGATTATTTCTTGTGTGGGTTAGGATTTCCCATTCATCCTTTCTTGAGAGACCTACTGGAGTTCTAGAGAGTTAGTCTGTGCAACCTCCACCCAAACACCATCTTACACTTCTTTATCTTTATCCATTTCTATGAGCCATATCTCGGAGTTCTTCCCCACTTCAACCTCTTTCCGTCATCTGTTCTGGCTGAAGAAGAAGGGTGGGGGCGGTTCCAAGGTGATCGGCAGTATTTATCTTCAACTCTGCGATGGAATGGTGGGTGAGTACATCATTGTACCATAGAACACCTCACTGAAGGGGTGGAACGCCAGGTGGTTCTACATGAAGCAGAGCATCCTGCCATCCGCTGTGATGTTGACCACATTCTAGAGAACTAGAGGACCTGGTCGGAGAGGCCGAGTAGTGCTGACATGGAGCAGGTGAGGGAGCTCCTCAGCCTAATAAAGGGCATGAAGATGAAATGACGGATTGGTGGCGGCAAGCTTCATAGTGCTCCATGTCCAGCCCTGCAAGGAGAGGGCCCATGTGGGCTTTGACTTCAAGGGAGACACCGACGGCACCCAGGAGAGGTCGGAGAGGCTATCAAAGGATGATGTGCTAGAGCAGGCCATAGGGCTTTTTGCTCCAAATGCCTCATGCACTGTGTCAGGGCAGATGAGAGCCTCTGACTGCACAAACCTGCCTCCTTAGGTAAAAGTCTCAATTGCCTGTTCCTAATCCTTTTTATCCTATAGCGTTGCCAAGCAGTGAACTAATTCACTTGTGAAAAGATCCATTCACAGGAATGAGCAGCGTACTTCTCGGGCATGCCAAGGAGCGATTGGCCAAAGGTAGTGGACGCCCAACCAACGGCTCAGACTGAGGAGGGTGCCGTCAGCGCCTCGTCGGAGTTCGAAGGCGCAAACGTTGGTTGGATGGAGAGTCCTCCCCCGGTGTCGGAGAATGTCTGGGGAAAGAGGGCAGCGGTAGATGAGCCAGCCCAGAAGAAGAGGAAGACGGCAGGTGCTGCTCGCCGCAAGCTGGGCGGCATCTTAATTGGCGGCAACTAGACCACTCGGACACAGAGTGCGGCGATGTCCGAGTAGTTGGATGACGACGGGGCTCTAGTGGCTCCTCCACCGAGCACCGAAGCACCTCCATGCAACATGATCATAGAGGTACAATCGAAGGTAGGGGAGGAAGTCCCTGAGCAGCAGGCGAAGGGAGTCCCCAAGCAGTAGGCGAAGGGAGTCCCCGAGCAGCAGGCGAAGGGAGTCCCTAAGCAACAGCAGGTGAAAGAGAGGCCGATGGTGGAGGCCATGAGATTTCAACCTCAGCACGTGGGTTGACCCTAGGGCCACGCCGAGGGGCTCGGGTAGGCATCGCCGGTTTAGCAAAGTGTACCAGGAGGCCGACATGTAAGTATCCTTGCCTTGGACTTATTTTTGTTGTCATATCTTTATCTCTTTTGGCGATTAATGAGCAAATCTGATGTAGAGCGAGGTGTACAAAGGATTTGAATCCGTCCGTCTAGACTGGTGAGCAGCTAGGAGCTGATCCCAGCGTGGAAGTAATGCTGGTAGACCCTGTCCTAGAGTCCTTGGGTGCTTGGCGGCCTACGGAGGAGTCAACCGCCGTTGCTGATGAACTTGGCGGCGTGGAATGGTTGGCGTCGACGGTGGACGAGCCGGCGGCGGTGCTCGGGGCAATGGCAGGAGCCACCGGGTCTTTGGAGGCAGAAGCTAGAGTTGCCGACGCCGCACCGGAGTCGAGGGTGGAGGAACCGGTGGAACCAAAGGAGTAGCCAGCTCTCCTGGAGACATCGGAGGGTGTGGTCGGCCGCGCTGTGCGGCCACCGAGTGCCTAGGTTGCGCTACCAGCTACGGAGGAGGAGGAGGTGGTGGAAGAGATTGAGCATGAGGAATCACAACCTCAAACCGTCCAAATCCTCCACAAGCGGGGCCATGAAGTGGTGGTCATTGAGGAGGAGGACACCACTAGGGAGCTTAGGAGGCTGGAGTCCACCCTTTCGGTGGCAATGAAGTAGATCAAGGTTAGTATTGCATAGGTAATGTCTGTCTGTGTTGTCAGAGATTGGAGGTCTTCATAATCTTGTTACTTTTACAGGGCATAGCATGAACTGCAAAACAACGGCGCCAGCTGATCAAGAGGATGGAGCCCCTCATCGAGGAGAACAAAAAATTGAAGGCGGTAGTGAAGCTTATGGAGAAAAACATCCAGAGGGCCCAGCGCGAGCATGATCTTGCCGAATCTCACGCGCGGGATCTAGAATTCTAGATGGGCGTCCTATCCGAGCAGCTGGCGATCATGTCCGAGCAGTTGCGGGGCAGCTCCAAGCAACTAGAACGCAGCTCTGAGTAGCTGATGAGTCTGTTTGAGTAGCTAGAGCACAAATCCGAGCAGCTCAGAAATGTCTCTAAGCAGAGAAAAGGTATGGTGCATCGATGAATTAGCTTTGCATTGTTGAACAGTCATATTGTTGCTGACGACCATTATGCTTGTAGAGCAAGACGCGGAGCTCAGTCAACTGTGCCAAGTCATCGGTCAACTCTAGGAGGAGGAGAAGGGACAAGACGAGCGGAGAAGCTGGCCGAGGAGCTGAAAGGTGAGTACTTCATGGTCGGAGTTACTGCTAAAGTGACTTCTTTTGTTTGACGGATCCTTGTGATGCCTGTAGACTACCATCGGAGGGCCAAGGCGCAGTTCGATGTGCTAGAGCAGGAGGCCAGAACCCAGAGGAACAAGCTCGACGCTTGTAGTTGCCGGAGTCAAGCCGGTGCTCGATTGTGTCGACATGGAGGTGCCTCCTCAGCCCGACGGCAGGCCACCGCATCCGGACACCACCATCGACAGGTGCAAGGCAGCGTGGGAGAACTTCAAAAGCTTCAACCGTGATGCCACCGCCTCCGCTATGACCCATGCCCTAGTGGTGATCCAATCACACTACCCCTCCAACGATCTTCAAGCGATAGGGGCCAGATTCGCTAGAGGGATGGGCGTGATGAAGCAGCAGCAGCTGGAGGATGAGGTGGAGGATGCGGCGAGGAGGCTGGCCGATGATGTCGACCGGTTCAGCGAGATGGATGGTGAAGGCCAAGCCCAATGACCTGCTCGGAGAGTAATCTATAATAGTTGGAGAGGGCAATTAAAATGTGCGAGGGCACCGATAAACACTTATGTATGTGTATAAATGTTATAAAATGACATATGCATGTTTATGCAGTTTGCTAGTATTTCGATGAAAAAATTGTTGTAGTGTTAACCCTAACGCGATTATATGTAGTATAAGTAGCGTCCAAGCAGTTAGTTCATTACTAAGCTCTTGGCCTTGGCTAGCCCATATTCCATAACAGTCGAGCACGGAGCCTGTGCACGTGTAGGAGGAATAGGTGTGACCAAGGAACCATAGTCGACCACCCATAACGTAGAGCGCGGAGCCCGTAGCATGTGTAGGGAGAGATCAGAGACTGGGTCTTCTCCAAAGAGCATAGAGCAGAACGTGTGCTGCTCGACAGTTGGCAAAGTATCTTGGAGATATGGAGAAACAGTGGTGGAGCGTTTATGGAGATCATGTATTGGAGTTTGTTAAGGAGTAGCTTAGAGCTAGCGATCACAAATAGAGATTAATTCATAATGGAGAAATAATGGAGACAAATTATGGCAACCAAAACTTCATTCTTTATGGAATGGAGAATACATATCTGGAGTGTTTCAAGGATAGAAACGTATAAGGTGCTCGATGTGCCATGAATTGGGGATATCAATTCCGTCCAAGTCATATAGCTGGTAAGACCCTAGTCGGGTAACTTCTTTGACCACGTAGGGCCCTTCCCAGGGGGAGGAGAGCTTGTGCATCCCTTTGGTTTTCTATTTTCTACGGAGAACGAGGTCACCGACAGCAAATGAACGACCTTTGATGTTGCGGTTGTAGTATCTCCGCAAGCCTTCTAGATATTTGGCTATGCAGATGCAGGTGATTAGGCATTCTTCTTTGGCCCTATCGAAGTCCTCTGTCCAAATAGCAGTGGCTTGCTCTTCATTATAATGTTCCACCCTAGGTGCTTGGAAGGCAATGTCCGCTAGAAGTATGGCCTCAGAGTCATAGACAAAAAAGTACAGGAGATACACCGGTGCTGTGACTAGCTTGAGTGCGCAGTCCCCAGACCACTACTCAGAACTCCTTGAGCCATCTGCCTAGGATGATTTTACTCTTTTTGATATAGCCTCTTTTTGAGGGCATCTAGGATCATGCCTGTTCACCCGTTCGACCTAGCCGGTTGCTCTAGGATGGGCAATGGAGACATATTTAATGGAGATGCATCAGTCTTCGTAGAAGTCCTAGAAATGATGACCAGTGAATGTAGTTCTGAGCTCGGTGATAATGCTATTTGGGAGACCGAATCTGTGGATGATATCTTCAAAGAGCTCG
Source organism: Miscanthus floridulus (assembly GCF_019320115.1). Lineage (NCBI taxonomy): Eukaryota > Viridiplantae > Streptophyta > Magnoliopsida > Poales > Poaceae > Miscanthus > Miscanthus floridulus. The sequence goes on along the minus strand of NC_089583.1, from coordinate 24,475,828 downwards.
ACTACATTCTTAGCAGTAGCCAAAACAAAGCGGTTTGTATTCAATCCACTTGGAGAACTTGTCGATGGTGATGTACATGTACCGGAAACCACCTGGCACTGGCTTGAAAGGCCTGATCATGTCTAGTTCCCCAGCATGCAAAAGGCCTAGAAGCTGGGATGGTCTGCAGTTCTTGTGCCGGCACGTGTATTTGCTTAGCAAAAAATTAGCATCCTTCACAACGTCGGACGAGGTCTTCTACATCGGTGATGGCCATGGGCCTATAAAAACTAGCTCAGAACACTTTGTCGACCAAGTTTCTCAAGGCGCATGGTTGTCGCAGGAACCAGAGTGAATTTCGAGAAGTAGTTTCACTCCCTCTTCTTGGGTGATGCATTTCTGTAGTATCCCTTCCTTGGCACTTTTCCTTATCAAGTTCCCATCTACCAACACATAATGCTTGCTTCGATGGATTAGGCGCTCAGTTTCAGTCTTGTCGGTGGGTACGTCGGCGCTGGTGAGGTACTTGATGAATTGTTCCCTCCAGTCGACGACCAGCAAAGGTACTATAAATACATCACCCAGTGCTTGGGGCAAGTAGCGGGGATGGGCCCTTGGATCTCGGTCCACTCAGCAATGAAGTCAGCAAGCGCCTGTGACTTGAGGTTGGCCTGCTTCTGAATTCAATGGAGTAAGTGCCAAGCTCGATAGCCCACTTGATAATGTGATCATTGGCCTCTTTGTTGTAGAGGATGTCCCCCAAAGGGAACTCGGTGACCACGGCGATCTTGTAATACTTGAAGTAATGGTGGAGCTTGCATGATGTGATCATAATAGTGTATAGTAGTTTCTAAACTTGAGGATAACGAGTCTTAGACTCATTAAGGACCTCATTGATGAAGTAGACTAGACATTGTACCTTATAGGCGTGTCCGACCTCCTCATGTTCAACGACTGATAGCTGTGCTAACGATGCAAGAAGTGGCAGGCGATGTAGATCAGTAGAGTTCATCTGGTCGAGGCACCAGTCATGATTGGAGGCTTCATTAGAAACAACTTGAGCTGTTCAAAAGTTGTATCTGCCTCCTTCGACCAGGAGAAGCACTCAGTGGCCTTGAGGTGTTTGAAGAACGATAGTCCCTTTTCAATGAGGCGCGATATAAAGCGGTTGAGAGCAGCCATGCAACATGTAAGCTTCTATATATCCTTATGCACTGTTGGCCGTTTCATGTTGGTGATGGCGGATACCTTGTCGGGGTTGGGCTCGATGCCACGGGCGCTAATGATGTAGCCCAGGAGTATGTCCGGATGGAAAGTCAAATATGCACTTTGAAGCGTTCATCTACCATCTATACCTTTTCAGGTTGGCGAATGTTTCTTCGAGGTCAGCGATGAGATTATTGGTGGTCTTGGACTTGACGGCCACATCATCGATGTAAGCTTCGACATTGCAGCCGATCTATTGATCGAGGCACATCTGGATAGCCCTTTGGTAGGTCGCCCTGGCATTCTTGAGTCCAAAGGACATGGTGGTATAGCAATACACATCAAAAGGTGTGATGAATGATGTCTTGATCTGGTCGTCTTCCTTGAGGGATATCTAGTGATAGCCGGAGTAACAATTGAGGAAGGAGAGTAGTTTGTAGCTAGCGGTGGAGTCTACAACCTCGTCTATCTGAGGCAGACCGAAGGGGTCTTTAGGGGAGTGTTTGTTGAGATCAGTGTAATCAACGCACATTCTCCATTCTTTATTCTTTTTTTTGAATGAGAATAGGGTTTGCTAACCACTCAGGATTATACACTTCTTTAATAAATCCGACAGCTAGGAGCCATTTTATTTCTACCCTAATGGCCTCCTTCTTATCTGGTGTGAATCGTCGAAGTTTCTAGTTGATCGGTTTGGCGGTCGGCGAGACATTCAAGGAGTGCTCGATCCTATCCCGTGGTACCCCCATCATGTCTATAGGTTTCCAAGCAAACACATCAGTGTTGGCATGTAGGAAGGAGATGAGCGTGCTTTCCTATTTGGGGTCAAGGTGAGCCCCAATCTTGATGGTCTAAGAGGGGTCATCGAGGCCGAGGCTGACCACCTTTGTTTCCTTGGACTTGGAGGAGGTGCGAGGAGGCTCCAGCAATGGGATCTCCAGGTCGTTGATGGGCACCGTCTTGGCGTTGGTGACCACGCTAGCCATCTGGATGGAGAGGTCGGTGGCTTCGGCGAGGGTGAGACTTTCTATCTCACAGGCGTAGGCAATGGAGAGGTTGGCCCATAGGGATAGGACTCCTATAGGCGAAGGCATCTTTAGCACCAGATATGCATAGTGTGGTATGGCCATGAACTTGGACTAGAGCTAGTCCGACCAAGTATTGTGTGGTAGGTGGTGTTGAAGTTGGCGACGTAGAAGTTCATGTGCTCGACATGGTAGTTGCTAGCCATGCCGAACTATACCAGGAGGATGATCTCTCCAAGCGGTATGGATGCCCTGCCAGGTACCACACCCTAGAAGGAGGAGTCGGAGGGTGTGAGGTCCCCTATCCCAAGCCCTAGCTCCTTTAGGGCTCTAGCGAAGAGGAGGTTCAGAGCGCTCCCACCATCGACGAGCACTTTTTCTGAAAAGCACTTTCTAGGATGGTTGCATCAAGGATGAGGGGGAAATGTCCATGTGTAATAGATGTCCTGCCCAATTGTTAGCCCTGCTGAAGGTGATGGGGACCTCAAACCAGGGGCGATAGCTAGGGTTAGCGATGGCGTCTTTCGCGTTGACAGTGAGCTCCTAGCGGGTAGTGAGCTTCCGATCTCTTCTGCTCTCGGCGGCAGCGAGGCCCCAAAAGATGGTGGTGACCACTTTGTCGTGATCCTAAAAGGCGTTGTTGTTGCCACTAGGTGGTCGGTGGCCTCCGGCTCTGTCGTTGTTGTTGTCGTCTGGCTTTTTAGTCTAGAACTCCTTAGCCAAGTCAAGGTAGTCCTTCATCTTATGCTTGCTATTTTTGTGGAGAGGGCATGGGCCTTCGAGGATCTTCTTATACTGCTCATCATAGTTGCGCTTGGCGTGAGGTTCGTCAATGGCGGTGATGATGTGGTCTAGTCGGCGGCAGCGATATTGACCTAGATTTGGATCCTTTTGGCCGATCACGGCCACTGTCCTAAATGAGACTACGGTCATAATAGCGGTGGTCACTATGGCACCAGTCATCAGGTCGCTCATCGCTACAGCGAGTTGGGCGATGAATGCCCGCATCCTCATTGAAGCGCACTTCGGACCTCTTCGGCGTCGGCATACTGATCGGCGGTTGTTATCATCTCGCTGATCCCCTTAGGTGGCTTGCATTTGAACTTGGAGCAGAGGTCATGGTGATGGAGTCCTCGGACGAAGACGGTGATGACCTCTGCTTCTGTGATGTTGGGAATAGAATTCCTCATCTTGGAAAAGCATCTGATGTAGCTATGGAGGAGCTTAGACGGCTTCTTGTAAATGCGGTTTAGATCATGCTTGGTGCCCGGCCGAGCACACGTGGCCATGTAGTTGTCGATGAAGACCTTCTTTAGCTCTTCCCAAGATCCAATGGAGTCCAGGGCGAGGCTTGTGAACCTATTCATTGCAGTTGGCGTGAGCATGACGGGAAGATACTTCACCATGACGCTAGTATCTCCCCCGGCGGTGTGCACGGTAGTGGCATAAGCTCGTAGCCACTGTGTGGGGTTCATCCGTCCTTCGTAGGGCTCATCCCTAGTGATTTTGAAACCACGAGGCCACTGGAGTGTCTGTAGTGCCCTTGTGAATGCTCGGGGCCCTTTGGGATCGTCGTCGTTGTGATCTATGGTGTTGTCGACGTTGAGTGGCTAGAGGGCTAAGTCTGGATTACCAAACTCTTGCTCGTACTCTTGACGACGGCGTACTTCTTCTTCATGGCGAGAAAAACGGCACTCGTCGATACGTCATCGCGCATCTCAGATATTGTTGAGGTGTGCTCGGACGTCCTGGTCGACTTCCTGGTTGTGTTGGCGAGGGTGTTCGACGTGGTTGCCACTGGCTCCCCCTAGATAGGTTGTCCATCATTGTGGTGTTAGTCGGCAAAATGACTTTTGCTGGGGTAGCCATTAGATCTTGGTGCGGCTGATCGGCGAATTGAGCTCATCGAGTAGGAAGGTCTCTGATCCTGGTGGATCTCGTTGACCTGGCAGTGCACCGCTTTAAGCATGGCAACGACCTTGGCGACCTTCGGTGTCTGCAGGAGCCAGGCGAGCTCATTGGCGGCCATGGCCAAGTTGGTGCTTGTGGTCTTGTAGACATCATGGCCATCAACACAGACAAATTTGTCATCAAGGTTGCGTTGGAGTTGGCATGGCCTTCCTTGCGAGTCGACCTGATCGTTGCGAGCAGCCATGGCTAGCACAAGGGCAGCTTTGTTTGCTTAGCTCTACACATGGTTGACGTTCCTATTGACGCAGGGCGGTGCGGTCCTCCTCTGGTTTCCCCTTCCCACGGGGGACTATCAACACTAATGTTGAAGATTGCGCCTCCACGGAAGGGAGGAAAAGGAGGTTGTTCAGCGGTGGTTTCAGTGACAGTCTCCATAGAGCCCTAGGACTTGGAGTATGGATTCCCCTCTAGGATGGTTTGGAGGGATGCTTTGGGGCATCGGCTGACATGTAGCATGTTGATAGCTGACGGGAGCTGGTCGGCGAGAGGAAGCATATCTCCAACCTGGTCGGTGAATTTTCCCCTTAGGGCATCCTGATATGTGGTGGCAACACTGGTGAGCCCAAGGGGTAGGGCCATAACCCCTAGAGTTTCCTGACCCGCCTTCGATAGATCTAAATCAAAGGGTGGTCGGTGCTAGACCTGAGTGGTCAGAGCTGATTCTATGATGGAGAGGCAATCGGTGAGCTTCTGGCCAACCTGATCGATGGATGTGATCAGATCATTATTGTTGATTTGCCTCCTTGGGTAGTGGGGGAGTGAGCGGTGAATTGTCGGTGAAAGCAACCTCGGAGGTGGTTCCAAGATCGGATCTGCAGTCGTAGGTGTTGGGGTGATCGGCGTGGTATTGATCTGCACCGGCTCGATGAGCTCTCCGACTCCATCAACTTTGATGATCCATGAGATCGATCCGATTGTGAAGATCTGGCCAGGCTTTGGGAGGGACAAAGAGCTTGCAAAACATGCCATCTTGTTTGACATGGAAACAGCATGCACACCTCTACCTGGCACACCAACTATTGATAGAATATCATCGACAGTCCTCCGAGGGGTATCCTATGAAGGTAGATTGATTGACAGAGATACATGTAATCGAGAACAAGAAGGCAACAGGGACACAAGAGTTAGATAGGTTCGGGCCATCGGCATGACGTAATACCCTACTCCTGTGGTCTGTTGGATTATATTGGCTATCGTATGATATTGCATGTGTTTGGAGGGGGTCCCTTCCTGCCTTATATAGTCCGAGGGCAGGGTTACAAGTCGGTTAGATCTAGGAGATAACCGAAAAGTAATAACAGATTACAAGAATCATGGAATCATATGTATCCTAATAGGTCTCGTAGTATCTTTAGGATATCTTCCCGGTGTCTTGCGGGACGTGCCAAGCAGCGCTGTGCCCCGCAAGGCTTTGTCTTATGGGCTGGGCCGCCCCTAGGGTGTAGCCCATGTGGTTTGCCATGGGTATTCGGGGTCATACCCCCCACACCAACCATCGATGTTGTCTCATATTCAGATCTGCCTGAGTGAAAATGTACTTCAGACTCTTGTGATCAGTATAGATATCACTCTTATGTTTGATAAGATAGTGCCTCCATATTTTTAGAGCATGAACCACTTCTGCTAACTCCAAATCATGAGTAGGATAGTTTAGCTCATGCTTTCTCAACTATCGGGATGTATAGGCCACTACTCTTCCTTCTTGCATAAGAACACATCCAAGACCTTGACGAGATGCATCACAATAGATAGAAAAGTTCTTGCTCAAATCTGGCAAAACCAATACTAGGATTGTAGTCAACATCTTCATCAATTCTTCAAAGTTAGCCTGGCACTTTTTAGACCACACAAACTTAGCATTCTTCTCCAATAGAGCTGTCATAGGCTTGGCAAGTTTAGAAAACCCTTCTATGAACCTTCTGTAATATCCAGCCAATCCCAAGAAACTTCGAATCTCTCCCACATCGGTTGGTCGTTTCCAATTCAACACATCTCTCACCTTGCTTAGATCTACTGCTATTCCACCATTAGAGACAACATGGCCTAGGAAAGAAACTTCCTTCAACTAGAACTCACACTTGCTTTGCTTAGCATACAACTTGTATTCCCTGAGCTTCTGCAAGACCAACCTTAGATGTTCAGCATGGTCTTCTTCCATTTTGGATAATACCAATATATCATCGATAAATACCACCACAAACTTATCCAAAAATTCCATGAACACCTTATTCATCAAGTACATAAAGTATGCAGGTGCATTTGGTCAATCCAAAGGAACATAATGGTGTACTCATAAAAACCATACCTCACAGTAAAAGTTGTCTTGCGTATGTCAGTTGCATGAATCTTCAGCTGATGATAACCAAAACGAAGATAAATCTTAGAGAAATCACAAGCACCTCTCAACTGATCAAATAAGTCATCAATTCTAGGTAGCGGGCACTTGTTCTTGATAGTAACCTCATTTAGTGACCGATAACAACACACATCCTCTGGGTACCATCCTTCTTGTCAACAAATATAACTAGTGCTCCCCAAGGTGATGAACTAGGACGAATGAAACCTTTCTCCTAACACTGAATTACTGCCCTGGTTTTGCTTCATTTAATCCATACCTAGAATCACATCAATGCCAGATGTTCTCAACATAATGGGGCTCACTTTGAACTCTACCCCCCTTAAAGATAGACTAGTTGGAAGATAACGATAAGAAGCTTGCATACTACCTCCTGGTGAGTTTACTAGTATAGGATTTTTCATGGCACATAAGGGTATGCTATACGTTCTAACAAGTGCTTGTGATATGAAGGAATGTGAAGCTCCAGAATAAAAAAGAAGAGTGGCAGGAGTGGATTTAACATCAAACATACCGAGCATGACTTCTGGTTCTGCAAGTGCCGTCTCTGTAGACACATGATTCACCTTTCCCGTGTTGGGTGCTGGATTCTAAGGTATTCCTTTTTGGATTACTGTGCTGACCCTGGGATGTTAGCTGATTCTGCTTCTTGGGGCAATGATTGGCATAATGCCTAACTTCTCCACAACGATAGCATACATTGGGGGTGCTAGGTGCATTGGTCTTCATGGGAGTGTTGTTAGGTGCTCCCTGTCATGGTGTCTGCTGGCCACTCTACTGCTGGGGACGTTGATTGTCATTCTACTTGTGGTATGGTGGACGCTGCTGGTTCTAGTTAGTGATTCCATAGATTAGGTGGTCCCTGGTACCTCTACTAGAAGCCTTGCTGAGGGTTGGTGCGTGGATGAGTATTGCTTCTAGAGGCCTGTCCCTGAAGCCTAATCTTCTTAGCCTCCATCTGTTTGCGCTTATTGTCAATAACAATAGCGCGATTTACCAGCGTCTAGAAATTAGGGTATGTAACGGACATAAGCTAGAGTTGTAGGCCATCATACAAACCCTTGAGAAAGCGGCATTGCTTATCAGCATCATCAGCCACCTCATTCGGAGCGTAATGTGACAACTGAGCAAATTTGTCACGATACTCAACTACCGACATAGATCTCTGTTTTAAAGCCCTGAATTCCTCCTGCTTCAGCTCTATCAATCCTTCAGGTATGTGGTAGAATCTGAAATTCTCTCTAAATTCCTGCCAGGTGATAGGAGGAGCATTAGTGGGACGTCCATACTCAAATGCCTCCCATCAGTCTTGAGCTTCTCCCTGAAGTTATCCTGACGCGTACAACACCTTCTACTGGTCATCGCATTGCGCTATGTTGAGTTGCTTTTCCACTGCACGAAACCAATCATCTGCTTCTACTGGATCAGTGGCATGTGAAAACATCAGGGGGGTGGCCCTTCAAGAATTCACCACTGCTTATCATGCGGTGACCCACCAATTGGATGATTCTGTTGATTCTGCATCAAAACTTGCATAAGTTGTGTCTGCACTGCCAAAAGTTGCTCAATAGTCGGTGGCGGTGGCGGTGGTGGATGTGGGGGAACACCTCCATGACCTCAGCCTCTTCCTCTTCCATACATCTGATATCCAACACAAATATTCAAAATTTAGTGATTTCTAAGTTATAGACACTTATAGAGATATAGAATACATTCTACAAATTTTCTAGACGAATTCCAACATCATCAGCTGGGTAAACACAGTCATATTTCATGTTCTAGACATCCAAAGGAGGTGTTCTTTACACGGTTGGAAAGCTAAAGAAATTATCTACAACTTTTATTCATATCACATGCTCAGATTCTATTGTTAGATTAATCAAAAATAGGACACAGCCGAAACTATTGTAAATTCCAGACTGCGTAGAAAGTTCAAATTGAAATAGCTATATCTCTCAAACAAGATCAGATATAGGGGTGATTCCTAGAGGCATTAGAAATATACTTAAGTATAGTTGTTCCTATAAAAATTTCATAATTTTTGGTCTAGTAGATTTAGATTGGTATTGAGATAAGGGTAGACTGTTCCAAAAAACAGATCCGAGAGAACAAGATGTACCAAACCCAACTATTTATTTATTGCCTCAAACTTTAATATTCTTAACTATGGATCTTGTGGACATGCCCACAAAGTTCCAGCACTCATTACAAAAATCTAACTTACACATAAACATAATAATAAATCAACTAGGCACACCAAAGTTCACACCACACTACTAGACTTGACTTGACTCAACTCGACCCTTGCTAATAACGTCTTATTACATAGAAAGGAACTCCAACACCTATGGGCAAGGTTTATGGGGAAGCTTCTCATATATCCTTGGTAGGCTGAGGCACTCCCTTTGGTCATCAATCACTTGTTGGTACCTCCTAAGAGTCTCCTGTTGTACCTTTAACTGATCTTCCAGTCGCCGAATCTTCCCTACTAACTCACTGCCAAAGTGTACCATAACTTGAGTAGTTGGATCCATGCCCTGAGGGTCCATCATTGCCCACTCCAATTCAGGGTGTTGGCGAGGGAGGAATCGATATTGGTACTCCTTCATATCCTCAAAACGGCAGCCACGGAGACCCATGCATGCTTCAGCGGCTGCATCTTCTATGCCATCTTCCATGGTGGCACGACGAGCATGATGTGAATAGCTTGAGTCTAGCTAATATGCTTCCTTCTCTTCATCCCTAATGGAGATGCACTGCCCTAGTCTTCCAATAAGTGTCCTCCAGAGGGTGCGTATATTCTTTGCAGACATACTCCACAGCTGCATCCCAATCAGCGTAGTAGGTCTGAAGAATTCCCATAAGTCGGTGGTGTAAAATAGAGGATTCACACCCCAGCTTGTACCAGATCATTGTAGTCCATCCCATGGCAAGGGTAGGTTGATCTTCTTGGACTGGCATCCTCATCATCATCATCATCAAACAATACAATGACCTCCACTTCTTTGGGTTCTTCTTCGGGCTCTTCCTAGAATGACTCAGGCGTAGGTGCAGGTGCTGGCTGAGTCAACTTCTTGCTCCTAGGTTTCCTCCTCCTCACATGGCTCCATGGACTCATACAAGCCATGAGGTAGGTAGTAGCCTCCGGTGCTGATGCGAGCGATCTTATTAGCGCAGAGGCATCTATAGAATTAGATTAGGTCAGATTAGAAGCAATAATTTTCATAACAGAGTGAGGCAAAAGAAGCATAAAATTTAGCAAATAACAAAAGTGAGATGGGAAGCATGAAATGAGTGAAGCAAAAGAGGCTAAAACGACCATTGCTAACTAGGCTTGCGTCCTACAGTCAACACGGCTCTGATACCAATCTATCAAACCCGATTTTAAGGATAAAATGGGATAAATAATCTTATATGCGTCCAAAGATCAGTCACACACATAAGCCGACTAAATTATAGATAGTACCATCACAAGTGTTTATTACATCATGTATAATAAGACAGAGTCTTCACATAAATATAGCGGAAGTATAAAGAAAAATCTCTCGCGCAAGCTCCATATCATAGGTACGTCAATTGGTTGACCACAAGTCTAGTAATCCTCATGAAAGTCATCATTACCATAGCCATCTATTGCCCATCCGGGATTTTTATCCAAATAATGAAAATAAACAAGTGTAAGTCCATATCATACTCAACAAGTGTAACATAGGGTTCAGCTTTTAGTTGTCACAATTTTAGCATAAGAGTAGCAACAAGTTGTTTTAATCCCATAGTAAACACATGATTAATGTAAACAAGAATAATGAATAGCATAAACGGATAATTCTTAGTGATCACCTATTCCATAAGGGTCCAAGGCTGCTTGTGACCGTGAACATGGCTGATATACCAGTTTTACACTCTGCAAAGGTTGTACACTTTTACTGTGAGTCATGATACCCATATGCCCGGGTTAATTACTCCCAAAACACTTTCAAGGTGAGCAGGCAGGGTTCACTATGAAGCCTTTCAAAGGTTCGTCTAACAAGTTAGGGTCATTAAATTCACTCGGCAAACAGATATAGGAACCCTCTGTCGAATAGCACAATTCCATCACGGCTACACATATAAGAGTAGAGGTTGTCCTATACCCGATTTGGCAAGCCATTCTTATGCCATAAAGGTAACCTCTAACAAGCTAGAAAAGGTCCTCACACTGAGCTAAAGCCAGAGTCATATAGCCCTCACAGTTGTACTATAAGTCTTGGATGTTCGCTTACAGATAAGTCCTTAGGGAGAGGAATCTGAAGCATTTAGAAAGTAGCTAAACACTCCAGCCCCCTATTTTCAAGTTGCTAAAAGTCATGTTTTAATGTTTATTGCATATACCATTAGTTAAGTTACAAGATCATGGTTTAGTTGAGCACTAGCAAAGCTACCCAATGCATATCCCATAGGAGACAAGGTATAAGTTCAATTCTAGGGAATCCCTATTAAGGTGACACATGCAATATGAATTAAATGTATTAAAGTTGATAGGAAACAAGGATGATCCCATGCTATACTTGCCTTGAACAAAGTGTTCCTATTGATCCTGCTCGTCAAAGTAGTACTCTTGATCACCCATAAATTGCTCACCGTCTATACTCGATAACCATAGCAACATACCAGCATCCAGAAGCAATCATGCATAGCAAACAATGACTATAGATTAGAACAGTACACCAACAGCATAAATTCAAGATGAAAAGTTTATAAAACTGAATCTACGTCTCGCTATGAACACACAGACACGAAGATCACAAAAATCGAAGCTAGAATAAAGAAGTTATAAATTAAACAAGATGTCATTTAATAAAATAATAGATTAAATCTAACTTCGAATTTTAAAAGTTGAAAACATACTTAACAGTAGTATGAACATGTAGATTAGTCAATTACGAAACTAACGCAACTTGAACGGATCAAATCGGAGTTAAAACGAAGATTTTATGGCTAAAACAAGATTAGTGGCAAAATTGTAAATAGATGAAAATGAATTTTGTATCTAATTGAAGAAACTACGTTTTCAGAAGAAGAAAACGTATTTTAGGAATACACTTTGGACCGCGGGTTAACACATAGAAAACTTCAGGGGCTTGTTTCCAAAATTCCGGGTGAATCGATACGAGTTGATTTCCACCGTCGGATCACGATCGGACGGAGCAGATTAGATCGAGCGGGAAAAAGACATCGGCGTGTAGGCGGCGAGCTCCGACGGCGGCGCCATGGCCGGAGGCGGGCGGCGCGCATGGAATATGGCCTACGGACCTCGGCTGGACGAACCGAAGCACCAGGAAGAAAGAGAAGAACAAGACAAACTCGACTAGGCAACTTACAGCGGCGTGGAGCGGATAGAAGTGTGCGGCTTTGGCAGATTGAACTCGGCGGCGGCGGCTAGGGCTAGCGGCGGCACTATGAGCTCGGGACGAGGCGAGGTGGCTTCGGCGACTTGATGGAGGCGGCGGGACACTGGGCTCGGTATTTATGGACACGAAACAGCTTGGAGCGCACACCAAGGCAGAGTCGGGGCGGTTGCGGACTCCCAACGCAGAGAGAGTCCGTGAAGGAGACGATCAGCGAGGTGGAAGACGATGTGGCTGACATTTGTGGCCGGCTCGTCAGCGAAACCAAACGGGAGAGAGGAGAGCGCGGGCGACGCAGGCTCGACTGGGCCGGCCTGCTGCGATGCAGACTGCTGGAATGGGCTGCAAGAGATGAAGAGTGGAGCCGGGCTGCGGGGAAATGGCCAGCTAAGCCAACACGACGAGAAGAGCGGAGGCGTGGCGGGAAAGAAGGCCGAGCAGGGAAAGCTGGGCCGCTCAAGCCAAAGAAGGAGAGGAAGAAATTCCCCCTTTTTTCAATTTCATTTTCAAATCCAAAGCCCAACCAAATTCAAATTCTTTTGCAAATTTTAATCAAACCCAAGCATCATAAAATAAATATGCATTAGCATGAATGCACAACATCTATGTAGACCTTATATTTGGTTTTAATTTTAATAAAATTTTTATTTTTATAAATTTAAATGCTCATAAAATACATAATTAAATCATTTCTCCTATTTTAAAATCATTCAAGGGCAACCAATTAAAGAGCTCCAAGCCAGGCAGACAGCGACGACGTCAACGCACGCGGCTCTGGACTCCGGATGGCTGATGAGGTAACGAGCTGACTGGCCATAGGAAGGTGAGGCGATGGGCGATTGCATTCCATGGTGAGCAACTGGGCGTTGCTGTAGATCATCAATCGGAATGACAGAAGTCAGGAGACAAGTAATCCGTGTAAGTTGTAACTTTTGTGCCTCCAGACTCAAGTTTTACATGGGCCATTGACTGATGAATCATTAAATTGCTAAAAAAATTCCTGAGCCAGGGGAGGCACAGCTAGCCCACGTTGGCCGACATGTAGCTCCACGTCTGAGCCTGAGTATCCGATCATGCCCCAAGGCCCTGGTTCAGACTCGTGCGATCTTGTATATATCGGGAATGTTAGACAGTTCCATTGATCCAACACCTTACGGTCACTGTCCATTAAGACTTGCCCAAGATGGAAGATGCCAGTGAAACAACGGCATAAGGAGTCTTTTCAGTGGTAGGATATTTCCTGACACCTTCCTTTCCTATGGAGGATGATTTGTGTCTATGTTTTCACTATGCACTTTCATTCTTCTCCACTCCAGTGTATATATAGTAGCTTACGACCGTGTAGGGGCATACAATGCCAGTATCAAGGTGCAGTGGCACTCACAAATTAAAGCATATTCACTGCATTCAGTGGTGGTCATATGTCATAACTACGATCTGAAACGGTTCCAACCTCCAACAAAAATACCTGTCCTTCAGTTTGAGATATAAAGATTTGTCACAAGGATCCCCCATTATAACATCAATTTTCTTCGCCAGATTAATGGACACTCTTATAAATAGCTACGCAGTTTCCATTATTTATCTTCAATACCAACAGATTATATTGCTGCATGCATACACATATGCATCTGTATGTACAAACTACAAACTACCACAAGCTACTTTAAATGGGTTTAGCTTGGGACTTCTTTCAATTCTTGATCCAATAATGCCTCATAAAAGGGATACCTTATATTATTTCTTTGGAACACAATCAATTTTGAAGACATTTAGTAAATTGGAAAAGGACGTGGACACAATGAAACTTGTCACAAATAGTATGAGCATTAGTCAAAGATAAATTTCACCACATCATTTTATCACTAATGCTCCTTCTTCCTGTAGCGGAGGAGCGACCGAGCGCTCCTCCCCTCCGTCTTTCTTCTCCATCGCTGGGGAAGCAAGCTCACCGGCGATGAGCCCTAGGATAGCACCGAGCGATCCCCTTTCAAATCTCTTACACACTTTTGTTGTAGCCCCCCGATTTTGGTGCTCTCGAATACAAAGAACTACTACTGCTGGACGCCCCGATAGCCCGAACCAGGATACATCGCCGTATCTTATCTGTGTTCTTGGGTCCACCTGAGCCACTGGAGACCCACACTCAGTGACACCCGGCGAACAACAATGCTTGTCGCGGTTTCTACCCCGCGACATGGCGTAGTTCGGCAACATCTATTGTATTAACCTCCAGCCTTCAGTTGGTTTTTCAAAAGGCAGCCAGGACCGTTGAGCAGCTCTTATTTCTTTCGATGATCGGCTGTCGACCTCGGTCATTGTTCGGTACTGACCCGGGCTGCCAATGTTGCGAATGATGAATGGTTGGAAAGGCGGCGGCTAAAGCTGGAGCTGGAGTCATTGCCCTTTTGCTCACCTCCCCCACAACGTGTATTACCTTTATCCTAAAAATCTTGATGTTTTAGGATATTTTGACAGACTGAAAGATGTGTGAAATGACCATGGATGCTCTTATTAATTAAGTGCTAGAGTATTTTAGCTTCCAAATGCTACGAAGGCTATGATTGGAGAAGGGTTGATTTAATGCACATGTGGGTCCTACCAAGTGTCTAATAAGTACTACAATGATGTGGTTTGTGGGAGAAAATCTGAATCCTCAAAATGACAAGTTTTTTTAGTATGAAGAGAGTACATTGTATGGCATCCTTGGCGATAGCGAAGTCAAGTCATTGGTGCAACCGAAGAGAGGCAATGACACTAATAGGTGACAACTAAATTGGAATGCCGTCTGTAGATAATCCTCATGTACCTGTACTGCAGCTTCTATGCTCTACTACTGCAATTCAAGTGGACATCAACTGTTGACTAATCCTTCTGTTAACAAAGCACATGGTAAGCCACGTTCATGAAAAAGTGATTGTTGATTTATTGTTTTATACAGTGTCGTGGCCTTCCAAAGTGGCTACAGTTGATGACTGTCTACTAGTAGTATTTGACATGCTCTAGCCTCTAGCTCTCCTACTGACGTGCTAGCAGGTTCTATTAGAGAGTTGCATAGGTTTTGTAGTCACCATAGACCGCACATTGATATTCATGGTTAACCCACATGCTGCGCCGTTCTGAATCCACACAGACACAGTTACCAACTGGCCGGTGTCCCATGTGTATATAAGCCTGAGGGCTGTTCAAAGCTTTTCAATAGGATTGTATAAGACTGAGTGCTCTAATCTTTTCTGTTTCTACCATTTTCGAGCCAACACCGTCTGCTCGTCGCCTCACTGATCATGCATGCTGCATTTCTCTCAAGTAGTCTCGTGCAAACTTGTCTTGCGCAAGGTCGACAGCCTTCCACTGATTGAACACCCTCTGCTCACTGTCCATTAAGACCTTCCCAAGATGAAATAAGCCAATAGAACAACAGCACATGAAATGTTGCAGTGGTAGGCTTTTTCCCGACACCTTCCACTCCTAAGGAGGAAGAAGATTTGTGTCTACATTTTCACTAGGGCTGCACTTCTATTCTATTCTTCTCCCATGTATATATGTCAACTGTAGATCGAGTAGAGGCACAGAATGCCAGTATCAAATGTATATAGGTCTAGCGGCACTTGAATAGCATCCATTGCATTCAATCATGGTGATACGTGGTACCAAGTTACGATTTAAAATGGTTCGTCGTCCACCCAAATATCTGTCCTTCTTCTTCATCTTCAGATGCAGATTTGACATCAACATTTTGACCCATTATACCATTAATTTTCAGCGTCGGCGTAGTGTACTATAATCTTATAAATGGCTTTGCAATCTCAATTATTTATCTTCAATGTCAAATAAATAGGTTATATTTCCACATGCATATACACACACACATTTATACACACTTATCTTATAAATGGCTAGCAGCCTGCCCCCAAGCGTCCTCAAACCACTTGAGAATCTCCTTGGTGCACTACGTAAAAAACGATATTTAGCAACGGGTCGAATTTTTTGTAGGGACAGCTGGTGATGTAGCCGCCCCTACAGTGCCGTGCTCGGGTGCCCAGACACCAGCCGCCCCTACAAATGGAACAGCAGGGGCGGCTGGTGATACGAGCCGCCCCTATAAATGGGTCTGATTTGGATCTGATTTGTAGGGGCGGCTCACTCACCAGCCGCCCCCGGCGTTGCTATTTATAGGGGCGGCTAGTGATTGAGCCGCCCCTATAAATGGCCCCCATATAAATAGCTCCGATTTGTAGGGACGGCTCAATCACCAGCCGCCCCTACAAATGACCCACATATAAAACAGTTGTAGCACCTTCTTCCTCATCGAGTCACTCACTTCAACCCGTGAAAGAAATGTGGGGTGGCCTTAGGCACCTCCCAAAAATTGCTCTACTCAGGGGGGGAGGTTTTGATCTCAAATCCTTTGGTGGAGAGGTTGTAGAAGGTAAGAAAATACTATTACACACTTTTTTTGTAGTTTTAATGGTTGGTTAGTGAGTAATTAAAGTTTTGTTTTTCTCTCTCTTCTATGGTGCTTGAGCTACTTATGAAGCAAATTTGACCCAAGTTTTAAATGTACTAGGGTAAATTAGGGAGGGGAACAAGATCATACTCTTATTTGGTCCATATTTCTTGATTTTAGTGAACAATTAGTTAGTTTTATGCATGTTTCATGTGCATGTAGATCTAGATCTAGGGTTTGGTTTTTTATTAATTTCATTTTTGTAAATTTATGTTTGATAAAATTGGACTAAGGTTTGTATGAAAGATATTGGGTAAAGTATAATTGTTGCTAATTGTTGTCTTTGAAATTGTTTATTGTAATCAATAAATATATATTTTAATTAATTATGGATAAATGGGCCATTAATTAATTTTCCTCTACCATGGTGTGTTTGTATGCTTCATGTAATTATATTAGATTTATATTCATATATATTTGAAGTATATACAATTATTCTCAAGTAATTATTAATTTGATTTACTTTTATATATATCTGAATAAGTAGTCCTTTAATATTTATTTTGTTGTTGTAAAAGATGGAGTACAGGAACTCTGGGATGTATGGTTCGTTAAGGTTCAAAGCAGGTTTCCGTGAAGAGGTGGATAAATTTATTGAAGCCGCAAAGAAGCATGCAACGATATTGAAAGAGAATAAGGATACAATTATTTGTCCCTGTAAAGATTGCAAGAACCGTATGGCATGGACATATGTGACTATCATCAGATCATATTTGATTATGCGAGGATTTGTTGAGGACTACATAGTGTGGATTCATCGTGGTGAAATGGTTATTGTTAACGACGAGGATGAGGAGGAATACGACGACAAAACCATAGAATCCATGTCCCAATATTCAGCAGAGCTTGATGTATGAATGGATTTCGAGTTTGGCAATGAACAAGGTGGTGATGCTGGTGCTTGGGATGGTAACGACGAAGGTGGTGCCAATATGATGGTGGAGCACATGTCGAGGATGAAGATGATTTGGAGGACATGATTCGAGCCCTTAGACCAGAGATTTTACTAAATAGCCCGAAAGGTCTAGAAATTTTGGAAAGGGTGACAAAAGCATCGAAGGAGACTATGTATGGTGTTGAAAAGGGCTGTCCGACACATTGGACATTGCTACGTTTTGTGCTTGAGCTACTCATCCTGAAGGCTAAGTACGGCTGGTCAGACTGTAGTTTCAATGATCTATTGCATCTCTTGTCGTGGGTGCTACCACAACCAAACTCAGTTCCCGCCAACACATACCAAGCGAAGAAGGTCATAAGTCCATTGATAATGGGGGTTGAAAAAATCCATGCATGCCCCAACCACTGTATACTTTTTTATGGCGAAACGTTCAAGTCACTAGATAAATGTCCCCAGTGTGGGGCCAACTAGTACAAGAACAATGACCTTTATGGTGGGGGACAAAGCCTCCATGGGGAAAAAGAGGAATAAGAAGGGTACAAAAAAGGTGGTATAAGAATCTTAGCCCCCAGAGGACACTCCATTAGGCAATGATGCAAAGCAGAGAAGAATTCCTGCCTTGGTAATGTGGTACCTGCCAGTGATCGACTGCTTGAGACGTATCTTCCTAAACCCTAAAGAAGCCGCACTCATGACATGGTGGGATGATGAGCGCAAGGTGGATGATGATAAGATTGCATACCTGGCTGATTGTAGTCAGTGGCAAAGGTTTGATGAGAAGCCCAAAGAATTCAGCGATGACCCAAGAAAATGTACGGTTTGGCTTGAGCACTGATGGAATGAATCTCTTCAATGAGAGGGTGAGCGACCACAGCATATGGCCAGTGATCTTGACCATGTACAACATCCCAACAAGGTTGTGTCAGAAGAGAAAGTACCTTCTCCTCACTATTCTTATTTCTAGCCCTAAACAACCAGGCATTGATATAGACGTGTTCCTCGAGCCTTTGATGCAAGAAATGGAGAGGCTATGGAGGCATAGGGAGCAGATGTATGATGCGTTTCGAAAGGAGGACTTCATATATAGAGCAATAATATTTGTTACTACCAATGATTACCCCGCACTGTTTGCTTTGTCTAGACAGATCAAAGAAAAGATAGGATGCTTGGTTTGCTTGGATGGTACTACATGGGTGTACCTGGATGCATCTAAGAAGATAGTTTACCTAAGGAACCACCGCTTCTTAAAGACAAGTCACAAGTACCGTAGCAAATTATTCTTTAGATTTTATGACAACGCCTCGAAGATTGAACCCCCGCTAGAGAGATGCCATAATGGAGAACACGTGTACAGAATGGTGAAAAACATACGCGTCGTCTATGGAAAGAAGAATCTGGATGGGACGAACAGAGATAGAAGCACACCTCCTATCGAAGGCGTACCTTTTAAGAAACAATCGATCTTCTTTTAGTATCTGCCTTATTGGCTAGACTTGGAGGTCCTCCATGCCATTGATGCTATGCACATGCAGAAGAATGTCTTTGAGAGTCTCATTGCTACCTCGATGGACACAGGCAAGTCAAAGGATGGTCTAAAAGCATCGAAAGACATGGTGCAGCTAAACATGATGCCACAGCTTCATCCGGTACTTGAGGCTAATGGAAAATATACTCTACCCGCGGCGTGCTTCAACCTAACACCAGACGAGAAGAGAGCTATATGCACTTTCCTGAGGGGGGTCAAAGTCCCGACTGGGTTTTTAGCAAATGTGAAGAAGCTAGTGTCAATGAAGGACTTGTCAATAACACACTACAAGGCTCATGATTGCTATGTGATGCTGATAGTGTTTCTACCTATTGCAATCAGGGCTATAAAGCCAGAGTTCTTGAAAATGGCCATCACCCGCATGTGCTACTTCTTTTCGAAGATCTCATAGAAGACGATTGACAAGCAAGAGCAAAGTGACCTAAACGAATTTGTGGTGGAGCCAGAAAACCAACTGAAGATGTGTTTACCTCCTATTTTTTTGATATAATGCCACATCTCATGATTCACATGGTTCATCAGATACAGGCGTTGGGCCCTTGCTACTTGCATGAAATGTGGTCCTACGAGTGGTTCATGTCGGTTCTAAGTCAATACGTGGATAATCGAGCATACCCAGAGGGCTCCATGATAGAGGGTTATAGTACTGAAGAAGTCGTCAAGTGCTGTCAAGAGTACCTAAAAGTACTAGAAAGGGATTGGTAAATCCGATTCTCGTCATAAGGGTAGGCTGGCTGGGAAGGGCACCAGTGGTAGAAAAGTGTTCATCGACCATGATTACAAAGAGGTGAGTCAGGAACATTATAGTGTCTTGTAGAGTACACAACTAATGCAACCGTACATTGATGAACACTTGGCTATCATTATGGTGGACAGAAATGGCCGTTCAGATGATTGGGTTATGAAACAACACAAGCAACGACTAACTACATGGTTGAAGGACCAAAACATACCGCCTGGAGAAACCATAGACTCTATTACTATCAGTAGGTTGGCGGAGGGGCCATCGAGACAAGTGACATCTTGGAATGCTTATGACATCAATGGGTATATGTACTATACGCACGCAAAGGATAGTAAATATGTGAACCAAAATAGCGGCGTTCGAATAGAGGCTCTCGATAGATTGGGACAAAAGATCCAATACTTTGGCATCATTGAAGAGATATGGGAACTTGACTATGGAAGGGATATAACTATGGCCCTGTTTCGATGCCGCTGGATCAAACAACACAAACTGAATGAGATCGGATTGAGAGTCCTGGACCTCAAGAATCTAGGCTACCAAGATGACCCTTGGGTGCTCGCTTCACGTGTCGCATAAGTTTTCTATATGTCTGACCCACAAAGTAACCTCCCCCCGAAGAAGAAGACAAAGCATGTGGTTGCCTCTGGGAAACAGCACATTATTAGAGTTGATGGCGTGGACGATGTTGAAGCTTACAATAACTACGATGAGATGCCGCTATTCACAGACTTTCCTAAGAAGATCAGTGTTGTGGAAAAGAACCTCCCCCAAAGACATATTGCCATGGGAATGAAAAGGTGTCAAGAGTAAAGTCGTTACAGCGGGCTAGCTAGTTGTTGAACGTGGAGTATTTTGTGTAAGTTTGTGTTTGTAAGACTTCATTTATGCATGCATGTGAGACTATATATTTATGTATGTGTGTAAGACTATATATTTTTGTATATGTGTGAGACTACATTTATGCATATGTGTGAGACTACCCATTGCAACATCCAGATGACTCTATTTGAACATCCACTCTATTACTACTAAAACTTTATGAAATCACTTAACACTTTATGGAATGAAGAAATGACCAAAATAAAAGTAGGAGATCTTGACGAGTTACACAACTTTTATATTCATCACCTTTACAGCTGAAGTCATTTAGTGTATGAAAATCAGGTTTGAAGCTGTCATTTTCTAAAATTTAAAATTTAAATTGTTCAAAATTAGTGACAAAGATAGATGATTAGACTAAAATGATAGAGCATGATTTTAGAAAATTTTAGGAAAAAAAACCATCACATTTGGAGTTAGTATGAGGGAGAAAAACTAGTTATAAGTTTTAGCCACATATTAAAAAGAGAAATCACACTTGTTCATCACTGATCATCATGAACAATTGTGATTTTTCTTTTTAATCTCTGAGTAAAATTTGTAACTAGTCTTTCTCCCTCATACTAACTCCAAATGTGTTGATTTTTTTCCTAAAATTTTTTAAAATCTTGCCCTAGTTAGTGTGTTGATTTGGTCATTCTTTTCATTTAACAAAGTTTGAGCACTTCAAATTTTCAAATTTAAAAAAATAACAAGTTCGAACGAGATTTTCAACCATTAAATGATTTTAGCTGAAAAACTGATGAATACTAAAGTTGTATAACTCATCAAGATCTATAACTTTTATTTTGATCATTTCTTTATCTGACAAAGTGATAGTAAACATTGTTCACGAATCAACATATTTCTCATATAGTTCATAAAACTATGAGTCATATGTGAATTTATGAACAATGTTTACTAATACTTTGTCAAATGAAG
Organism: Miscanthus floridulus; assembly: GCF_019320115.1. NCBI lineage: Eukaryota > Viridiplantae > Streptophyta > Magnoliopsida > Poales > Poaceae > Miscanthus > Miscanthus floridulus. Next base: position 24,454,405 of record NC_089583.1, on the reverse strand, counting down.
AAGTGACCAAAATAAAAGTTGTAGATAGTGATGAGTTCAACAACTTTTATGTTCACCACTTTTATTGTTGAAATCATTTAAGGTTTCAAAATCTTGTTTGAAGTTGTCATTTATTGAAATTCAAAATTTCAACTGTGCAAATTTGGTCAAATGAAAATAGGATCAAAATAAAAGTTGTACATATTGATGAGTTCTACAACTTTGGTATTCATGAGTTGTTCATCTGAAATCATTTACTCTTTCAAAATATTGTTTCAAGTTGAAATTGTTTGAATTTCAAAATTTGAATCGTTCAAACAAAGTCATATGACAAGATGACCAAAATAAAAGTTGTACATGTTGATGAGTTATACAACTTTTATGTTTACAACATTTTCATTTTATTTCATTTAATGTCATAAATTTGTAGTCGAAGTTTTAAAATTCAATTTTTTAATTTTTGGTTTTTTTTTGTTTTCTATATTGTTTTGACTACAATTGTTTATATATATATATATTTCTTCATATATATAATAATACAAAATATTATATTTGTGCATCTACACAATTATTTTTATATTACTTTGTGCTTTTATGATATAAAAAATACAGAATTAATAATTTAAAAAAATAGAAAATATTTGTAGGGGCGGCTGGATCAGGAACCGCCCCTACAAATGCATTTATAGGGGCGGCTGGATCAGGAACCGCCCCTAGAAATCGTCCTGAGTATAAATACAAGGGTTTCCGACCGGCCGACGGCGCTAGGGTTTCCGACCTTGAGGTGCCGCGACGCACCAGGCCGGCGGCGCAGCCGCTCGCCCCATCTCCGCACCCACTTGCCCCCTCCAAGGTCACGCGGTGCCATCTCCGTCTTCCTCGGAGGGCGGGCTCTGCCCCTGGGACGGGCGAGCTCCTCGGTGGCGGGTGAGCGCAACCACGCCCCTACGACTTCTGGACCTTCGACCGCTTCAACTCGCCAAGCTATCGGCCGTCAAGACCCCTTCGACGACCTCATCACCCGCCACTCTGGCTCGCCGCCGTCTTTTGAACACCTGTGCCGGTACGCTCCTGCTTCTGCTCCGTCTTCTACCAATAGTAGGCCTTACCATGCCACTATTTATGATCTAAAATGGAGGAATACCTACTAAACAAAATAACAGCTGATCTGTGCTAAAGATATTTAATCTGACATAGTCAAGCAATTATTCTTATGATATATTCAGTATTTTGCTTTCTGAATACACCATCCAGAGTTTAGAATTACTACGTGTTTCAATTATGTGATGATGCAAACAATGATTAGGTGCCAATAATGTCTAATCACCGTGTGCTCTAATCAAAGCAGCAATTAAACACGCCAGCTATGGTGCCATGTTGCTGGTCAGAAGCCTAGGGGAAGATTAGCAATTTCATTTTTAGGTTCCAAATGCAGGCTGTTTGATTTCCTTCATCATAGCTTGCTTTTATCTTATGTATAGGTCACCACTGTCTTCTCGACATGTGGACCTGTTAGCCTTAGGATGAGTAACATATTGTACAGCTACTTAGTCTATAAGTATCCACGGTTTCCTCTACTAAAGGCAGCCTGTCTTACCATTTTCTAATCTGGAGCCACCCTTGTTCCACTATTGATCCACCTGGAGAGGAAGACAAGGTGTCCTAGGCATTGAATGGTAGTAAATAATTGTGCTCAAATTTTCACTAGCATTTGTTCGCCGCTGTGCTCAGATGCCTTTCTTCCCTAGTGATTGCAGTTGTTTCTGTTTGATATTTGTGTGCAACGGCAACTTGCTTGTCTCTCTTTATCCATGCACTATTGGTCTGTCTATCCTAAAACTGGATTATGCTTGAAGCTATGGGATGCTTAGTTTTGTTTTTGTACCTTAGGTTTGCAGGAACCTGATTAATTATTTCACTCAAATAACATATATCTACCAGTATAGAGTTAGTACTTTTGTCTTGCATAGTGCCAAGGTATGAAGTCTAGCTTTTGTTCTTTTCGTTCATAGCAAATGATTGTGCAAGCTGGAATAAGGAATATGTAGACTGAGTGAGACAGCCACTCGGCTATCTATAGCTACTTGGAACACAGACCAGCTACTTGTCTCGCTGCTGCTTGCCTTTTTATAGGATTTAATGCCCAGTCTGGAACCATAGCACTATGGATGTTCTTCTCTGATTTGAGTTTTTCTGGCAGTGGTAGTGGCAATGGCGTGCATGCTATAATGTTTCATCTGACAAATTGAACCATATGCGGGCTAGCTAGTTGTTGAACGTGGAGTATTTTGTGTAAGTTTGTGTTTGTAAGACTTCATTTATGCATGCATGTGAGACTATATATTTATGTATGTGTGTAAGACTATATATTTTTGTATATGTGTGAGACTACATTTATGCATATGTGTGAGACTACCCATTGCAACATCCAGATGACTCTATTTGAACATCCACTCTATTACTACTAAAACTTTATGAAATCACTTAACACTTTATGGAATGAAGAAATGACCAAAATAAAAGTATGAGATCTTGACGAGTTATACAACTTTTATATTCATCGCCTTTACAGCTGAAGTCATTTAGTGTATGAAAATCAGGTTTGAAGCTGTCATTTTCTAAAATTTAAAATTTAAATTGTTCAAAATTAGTGACAAAGATAGATGATTAGACTAAAATGATAGAGCATGATTTTAGAAAATTTTAGGAAAAAAACCATCACATTTGGAGTTAGTATGAGGGAGAAAAACTAGTTACAAGTTTTAGCCACAGATTAAAAAGAGAAATCACACTTGTTCATCACTGATCATCATGAACAGTTGTGATTTTTCTTTTTAATCTCTGAGTAAAATTTGTAACTAGTCTTTCTCCCTCATACTAACTCCAAATGTGTTGATTTTTTTCCTAAAATTTTTTAAAATCTTGCCCTATCAAGTTAGTGTGTTGATTTGGTCATTCTTTTCATTTAACAAAGTTTGAGCACTTCAAATTTTCAAATTTAAAAAAATAACAAGTTCGAACGAGATTTTCAACCATTAAATGATTTTAGCTGAAAAACTGATGAATACTAAAGTTGTATAACTCATCAAGATCTATAACTTTTATTTTGATCATTTCTTTATCTGACAAAGTGATAGTAAACATTGTTCACGAATCAACATATTTCTCATATAGTTCATAAAACTATGAGTCATATGTGAATTTATGAACAATGTTTACTAATACTTTGTCAAATGAAGAAGTGACCAAAATAAAAGTTGTAGATAGTGATGAGTTCAACAACTTTTATGTTCACCACTTTTATTGTTGAAATCATTTAAGGTTTCAAAATCTTGTTTGAAGTTGTCATTTATTGAAATTCAAAATTTCAACTGTGCAAATTTGGTCAAATGAAAATAGGATCAAAATAAAAGTTGTACATATTGATGAGTTCTACAACTTTGGTATTCATGAGTTGTTCATCTGAAATCATTTACTCTTTCAAAATATTGTTTCAAGTTGAAATTGTTTGAATTTCAAAATTTGAATCGTTCAAACAAAGTCATATGACAAGATGACCAAAATAAAAGTTGTACATGTTGATGAGTTATACAACTTTTATGTTTACAACATTTTCATTTTATTTCATTTAATGTCATAAATTTGTAGTCGAAGTTTTAAAATTCAATTTTTTAATTTTTGGTTTTTTTTTGTTTTCTATATTGTTTTGACTACAATTGTTTATATATATATATATTTCTTCATATATATAATAATACAAAATATTATATTTGTGCATCTACACAATTATTTTTATATTACTTTGTGCTTTTATGATATAAAAAATACAGAATTAATAATTTAAAAAAATAGAAAATATTTGTAGGGGCGGCTGGATCAGGAACCGCCCCTACAAATGCATTTATAGGGGCGGCTGGATCAGGAACCGCCCCTAGAAATCGTCCTGAGTATAAATACAAGGGTTTCCGACCGGCCGACGGCGCTAGGGTTTCCGACCTTGAGGTGCCGCGACGCACCAGGCCGGCGGCGCAGCCGCTCGCCCCATCTCCGCACCCACTTGCCCCCTCCAAGGTCACGCGGTGCCATCTCCGTCTTCCTCGGAGGGCGGGCTCTGCCCCTGGGACGGGCGAGCTCCTCGGTGGCGGGTGAGCGCAACCACGCCCCTACGACTTCTGGACCTTCGACCGCTTCAACTCGCCAAGCTATCGGCCGTCAAGACCCCTTCGACGACCTCATCACCCGCCACTCTGGCTCGCCGCCGTCTTTTGAACACCTGTGCCGGTACGCTCCTGCTTCTGCTCCGTCTTCTACCAATAGTAGGCCTTACCATGCCACTATTTATGATCTAAAATGGAGGAATACCTACTAAACAAAATAACAGCTGATCTGTGCTAAAGATATTTAATCTGACATAGTCAAGCAATTATTCTTATGATATATTCAGTATTTTGCTTTCTGAATACACCATCCAGAGTTTAGAATTACTACGTGTTTCAATTATGTGATGATGCAAACAATGATTAGGTGCCAATAATGTCTAATCACCGTGTGCTCTAATCAAAGCAGCAATTAAACACGCCAGCTATGGTGCCATGTTGCTGGTCAGAAGCCTAGGGGAAGATTAGCAATTTCATTTTTAGGTTCCAAATGCAGGCTGTTTGATTTCCTTCATCATAGCTTGCTTTTATCTTATGTATAGGTCACCACTGTCTTCTCGACATGTGGACCTGTTAGCCTTAGGATGAGTAACATATTGTACAGCTACTTAGTCTATAAGTATCCACGGTTTCCTCTACTAAAGGCAGCCTGTCTTACCATTTTCTAATCTGGAGCCACCCTTGTTCCACTATTGATCCACCTGGAGAGGAAGACAAGGTGTCCTAGGCATTGAATGGTAGTAAATAATTGTGCTCAAATTTTCACTAGCATTTGTTCGCCGCTGTGCTCAGATGCCTTTCTTCCCTAGTGATTGCAGTTGTTTCTGTTTGATATTTGTGTGCAACGGCAACTTGCTTGTCTCTCTTTATCCATGCACTATTGGTCTGTCTATCCTAAAACTGGATTATGCTTGAAGCTATGGGATGCTTAGTTTTGTTTTTGTACCTTAGGTTTGCAGGAACCTGATTAATTATTTCACTCAAATAACATATATCTACCAGTATAGAGTTAGTACTTTTGTCTTGCATAGTGCCAAGGTATGAAGTCTAGCTTTTGTTCTTTTCGTTCATAGCAAATGATTGTGCAAGCTGGAATAAGGAATATGTAGACTGAGTGAGACAGCCACTCGGCTATCTATAGCTACTTGGAACACAGACCAGCTACTTGTCTCGCTGCTGCTTGCCTTTTTATAGGATTTAATGCCCAGTCTGGAACCATAGCACTATGGATGTTCTTCTCTGATTTGAGTTTTTCTGGCAGTGGTAGTGGCAATGGCGTGCATGCTATAATGTTTCATCTGACAAATTGAACCATATGCGGGCTAGCTAGTTGTTGAACGTGGAGTATTTTGTGTAAGTTTGTGTTTGTAAGACTTCATTTATGCATGCATGTGAGACTATATATTTATGTATGTGTGTAAGACTATATATTTTTGTATATGTGTGAGACTACATTTATGCATATGTGTGAGACTACCCATTGCAACATCCAGATGACTCTATTTGAACATCCACTCTATTACTACTAAAACTTTATGAAATCACTTAACACTTTATGGAATGAAGAAATGACCAAAATAAAAGTATGAGATCTTGACGAGTTATACAACTTTTATATTCATCGCCTTTACAGCTGAAGTCATTTAGTGTATGAAAATCAGGTTTGAAGCTGTCATTTTCTAAAATTTAAAATTTAAATTGTTCAAAATTAGTGACAAAGATAGATGATTAGACTAAAATGATAGAGCATGATTTTAGAAAATTTTAGGAAAAAAACCATCACATTTGGAGTTAGTATGAGGGAGAAAAACTAGTTACAAGTTTTAGCCACAGATTAAAAAGAGAAATCACACTTGTTCATCACTGATCATCATGAACAGTTGTGATTTTTCTTTTTAATCTCTGAGTAAAATTTGTAACTAGTCTTTCTCCCTCATACTAACTCCAAATGTGTTGATTTTTTTCCTAAAATTTTTTAAAATCTTGCCCTATCAAGTTAGTGTGTTGATTTGGTCATTCTTTTCATTTAACAAAGTTTGAGCACTTCAAATTTTCAAATTTAAAAAAATAACAAGTTCGAACGAGATTTTCAACCATTAAATGATTTTAGCTGAAAAACTGATGAATACTAAAGTTGTATAACTCATCAAGATCTATAACTTTTATTTTGATCATTTCTTTATCTGACAAAGTGATAGTAAACATTGTTCACGAATCAACATATTTCTCATATAGTTCATAAAACTATGAGTCATATGTGAATTTATGAACAATGTTTACTAATACTTTGTCAAATGAAGAAGTGACCAAAATAAAAGTTGTAGATAGTGATGAGTTCAACAACTTTTATGTTCACCACTTTTATTGTTGAAATCATTTAAGGTTTCAAAATCTTGTTTGAAGTTGTCATTTATTGAAATTCAAAATTTCAACTGTGCAAATTTGGTCAAATGAAAATAGGATCAAAATAAAAGTTGTACATATTGATGAGTTCTACAACTTTGGTATTCATGAGTTGTTCATCTGAAATCATTTACTCTTTCAAAATATTGTTTCAAGTTGAAATTGTTTGAATTTCAAAATTTGAATCGTTCAAACAAAGTCATATGACAAGATGACCAAAATAAAAGTTGTACATGTTGATGAGTTATACAACTTTTATGTTTACAACATTTTCATTTTATTTCATTTAATGTCATAAATTTGTAGTCGAAGTTTTAAAATTCAATTTTTTAATTTTTGGTTTTTTTTTGTTTTCTATATTGTTTTGACTACAATTGTTTATATATATATATTTCTTCATATATATAATAATACAAAATATTATATTTGTGCATCTACACAATTATTTTTATATTACTTTGTGCTTTTATGATATAAAAAATACAGAATTAATAATTTAAAAAAATAGAAAATATTTGTAGGGGCGGCTGGATCAGGAACCGCCCCTACAAATGCATTTATAGGGGCGGCTGGATCAGGAACCGCCCCTAGAAATCGTCCTGAGTATAAATACAAGGGTTTCCGACCGGCCGACGGCGCTAGGGTTTCCGACCTTGAGGTGCCGCGACGCACCAGGCCGGCGGCGCAGCCGCTCGCCCCATCTCCGCACCCACTTGCCCCCTCCAAGGTCACGCGGTGCCATCTCCGTCTTCCTCGGAGGGCGGGCTCTGCCCCTGGGACGGGCGAGCTCCTCGGTGGCGGGTGAGCGCAACCACGCCCCTACGACTTCTGGACCTTCGACCGCTTCAACTCGCCAAGCTATCGGCCGTCAAGACCCCTTCGACGACCTCATCACCCGCCACTCTGGCTCGCCGCCGTCTTTTGAACACCTGTGCCGGTACGCTCCTGCTTCTGCTCCGTCTTCTACCAATAGTAGGCCTTACCATGCCACTATTTATGATCTAAAATGGAGGAATACCTACTAAACAAAATAACAGCTGATCTGTGCTAAAGATATTTAATCTGACATAGTCAAGCAATTATTCTTATGATATATTCAGTATTTTGCTTTCTGAATACACCATCCAGAGTTTAGAATTACTACGTGTTTCAATTATGTGATGATGCAAACAATGATTAGGTGCCAATAATGTCTAATCACCGTGTGCTCTAATCAAAGCAGCAATTAAACACGCCAGCTATGGTGCCATGTTGCTGGTCAGAAGCCTAGGGGAAGATTAGCAATTTCATTTTTAGGTTCCAAATGCAGGCTGTTTGATTTCCTTCATCATAGCTTGCTTTTATCTTATGTATAGGTCACCACTGTCTTCTCGACATGTGGACCTGTTAGCCTTAGGATGAGTAACATATTGTACAGCTACTTAGTCTATAAGTATCCACGGTTTCCTCTACTAAAGGCAGCCTGTCTTACCATTTTCTAATCTGGAGCCACCCTTGTTCCACTATTGATCCACCTGGAGAGGAAGACAAGGTGTCCTAGGCATTGAATGGTAGTAAATAATTGTGCTCAAATTTTCACTAGCATTTGTTCGCCGCTGTGCTCAGATGCCTTTCTTCCCTAGTGATTGCAGTTGTTTCTGTTTGATATTTGTGTGCAACGGCAACTTGCTTGTCTCTCTTTATCCATGCACTATTGGTCTGTCTATCCTAAAACTGGATTATGCTTGAAGCTATGGGATGCTTAGTTTTGTTTTTGTACCTTAGGTTTGCAGGAACCTGATTAATTATTTCACTCAAATAACATATATCTACCAGTATAGAGTTAGTACTTTTGTCTTGCATAGTGCCAAGGTATGAAGTCTAGCTTTTGTTCTTTTCGTTCATAGCAAATGATTGTGCAAGCTGGAATAAGGAATATGTAGACTGAGTGAGACAGCCACTCGGCTATCTATAGCTACTTGGAACACAGACCAGCTACTTGTCTCGCTGCTGCTTGCCTTTTTATAGGATTTAATGCCCAGTCTGGAACCATAGCACTATGGATGTTCTTCTCTGATTTGAGTTTTTCTGGCAGTGGTAGTGGCAATGGCGTGCATGCTATAATGTTTCATCTGACAAATTGAACCATATGCGGGCTAGCTAGTTGTTGAACGTGGAGTATTTTGTGTAAGTTTGTGTTTGTAAGACTTCATTTATGCATGCATGTGAGACTATATATTTATGTATGTGTGTAAGACTATATATTTTTGTATATGTGTGAGACTACATTTATGCATATGTGTGAGACTACCCATTGCAACATCCAGATGACTCTATTTGAACATCCACTCTATTACTACTAAAACTTTATGAAATCACTTAACACTTTATGGAATGAAGAAATGACCAAAATAAAAGTATGAGATCTTGACGAGTTATACAACTTTTATATTCATCGCCTTTACAGCTGAAGTCATTTAGTGTATGAAAATCAGGTTTGAAGCTGTCATTTTCTAAAATTTAAAATTTAAATTGTTCAAAATTAGTGACAAAGATAGATGATTAGACTAAAATGATAGAGCATGATTTTAGAAAATTTTAGGAAAAAAACCATCACATTTGGAGTTAGTATGAGGGAGAAAAACTAGTTACAAGTTTTAGCCACAGATTAAAAAGAGAAATCACACTTGTTCATCACTGATCATCATGAACAGTTGTGATTTTTCTTTTTAATCTCTGAGTAAAATTTGTAACTAGTCTTTCTCCCTCATACTAACTCCAAATGTGTTGATTTTTTTCCTAAAATTTTTTAAAATCTTGCCCTATCAAGTTAGTGTGTTGATTTGGTCATTCTTTTCATTTAACAAAGTTTGAGCACTTCAAATTTTCAAATTTAAAAAAATAACAAGTTCGAACGAGATTTTCAACCATTAAATGATTTTAGCTGAAAAACTGATGAATACTAAAGTTGTATAACTCATCAAGATCTATAACTTTTATTTTGATCATTTCTTTATCTGACAAAGTGATAGTAAACATTGTTCACGAATCAACATATTTCTCATATAGTTCATAAAACTATGAGTCATATGTGAATTTATGAACAATGTTTACTAATACTTTGTCAAATGAAGAAGTGACCAAAATAAAAGTTGTAGATAGTGATGAGTTCAACAACTTTTATGTTCACCACTTTTATTGTTGAAATCATTTAAGGTTTCAAAATCTTGTTTGAAGTTGTCATTTATTGAAATTCAAAATTTCAACTGTGCAAATTTGGTCAAATGAAAATAGGATCAAAATAAAAGTTGTACATATTGATGAGTTCTACAACTTTGGTATTCATGAGTTGTTCATCTGAAATCATTTACTCTTTCAAAATATTGTTTCAAGTTGAAATTGTTTGAATTTCAAAATTTGAATCGTTCAAACAAAGTCATATGACAAGATGACCAAAATAAAAGTTGTACATGTTGATGAGTTATACAACTTTTATGTTTACAACATTTTCATTTTATTTCATTTAATGTCATAAATTTGTAGTCGAAGTTTTAAAATTCAATTTTTTAATTTTTGGTTTTTTTTTGTTTTCTATATTGTTTTGACTACAATTGTTTATATATATATATTTCTTCATATATATAATAATACAAAATATTATATTTGTGCATCTACACAATTATTTTTATATTACTTTGTGCTTTTATGATATAAAAAATACAGAATTAATAATTTAAAAAAATAGAAAATATTTGTAGGGGCGGCTGGATCAGGAACCGCCCCTACAAATGCATTTATAGGGGCGGCTGGATCAGGAACCGCCCCTAGAAATCGTCCTGAGTATAAATACAAGGGTTTCCGACCGGCCGACGGCGCTAGGGTTTCCGACCTTGAGGTGCCGCGACGCACCAGGCCGGCGGCGCAGCCGCTCGCCCCATCTCCGCACCCACTTGCCCCCTCCAAGGTCACGCGGTGCCATCTCCGTCTTCCTCGGAGGGCGGGCTCTGCCCCTGGGACGGGCGAGCTCCTCGGTGGCGGGTGAGCGCAACCACGCCCCTACGACTTCTGGACCTTCGACCGCTTCAACTCGCCAAGCTATCGGCCGTCAAGACCCCTTCGACGACCTCATCACCCGCCACTCTGGCTCGCCGCCGTCTTTTGAACACCTGTGCCGGTACGCTCCTGCTTCTGCTCCGTCTTCTACCAATAGTAGGCCTTACCATGCCACTATTTATGATCTAAAATGGAGGAATACCTACTAAACAAAATAACAGCTGATCTGTGCTAAAGATATTTAATCTGACATAGTCAAGCAATTATTCTTATGATATATTCAGTATTTTGCTTTCTGAATACACCATCCAGAGTTTAGAATTACTACGTGTTTCAATTATGTGATGATGCAAACAATGATTAGGTGCCAATAATGTCTAATCACCGTGTGCTCTAATCAAAGCAGCAATTAAACACGCCAGCTATGGTGCCATGTTGCTGGTCAGAAGCCTAGGGGAAGATTAGCAATTTCATTTTTAGGTTCCAAATGCAGGCTGTTTGATTTCCTTCATCATAGCTTGCTTTTATCTTATGTATAGGTCACCACTGTCTTCTCGACATGTGGACCTGTTAGCCTTAGGATGAGTAACATATTGTACAGCTACTTAGTCTATAAGTATCCACGGTTTCCTCTACTAAAGGCAGCCTGTCTTACCATTTTCTAATCTAGAGCCACCCTTGTTCCACTATTGATCCACCTGGAGAGGAAGACAAGGTGTCCTAGGCATTGAATGGTAGTAAATAATTGTGCTCAAATTTTCACTAGCATTTGTTCGCCGCTGTGCTCAGATGCCTTTCTTCCCTAGTGATTGCAGTTGTTTCTGTTTGATATTTGTGTGCAACGGCAACTTGCTTGTCTCTCTTTATCCATGCACTATTGGTCTGTCTATCCTAAAACTGGATTATGCTTGAAGCTATGGGATGCTTAGTTTTGTTTTTGTACCTTAGGTTTGCAGGAACCTGATTAATTATTTCACTCAAATAACATATATCTACCAGTATAGAGTTAGTACTTTTGTCTTGCATAGTGCCAAGGTATGAAGTCTAGCTTTTGTTCTTTTCGTTCATAGCAAATGATTGTGCAAGCTGGAATAAGGAATATGTAGACTGAGTGAGACAGCCACTCGGCTATCTATAGCTACTTGGAACACAGACCAGCTACTTGTCTCGCTGCTGCTTGCCTTTTTATAGGATTTAATGCCCAGTCTGGAACCATAGCACTATGGATGTTCTTCTCTGATTTGAGTTTTTCTGGCAGTGGTAGTGGCAATGGCGTGCATGCTATAATGTTTCATCTGACAAATTGAACCATATGCTTTATTTAGTTCTGTGGTTGCTATGTTCAGATCAATACCATCCATTGACACATAAACTAAATAAGTCAGAGAGTCATGTGATAGTGCAGCCATCTAGATAGATAGGCTGCAGTACATGTTCACAACTTCACATGGTGGGGTGTACGTAGCATAACTTGACTAGCATGATAATCTATGTGAAATTGTGATAGCCTATCCTTTCTTTTTTTTTGGCTAAGAAGCTGTTTCATTGGTCAATCTTACTGTTGTTGTGATAGAGCTAGCATTATTGTTGTTCCTTTTATAAGAAAAATCCGTGAAATTGTGATGGAGCTAGCATATGTTATCTCCACTTCAATTTTTGAGGCACTGAATTATCTTATTCTTATGCTGTTATGCTACATTCTTGAGTGTTCTTGGTGCCATACTGCCATCAACTTATATCGTTACCATTAACCTGAAATTCGGAAATGCACCCTTTGAGGAAATAGTTGTCTCTTTTCCTAATTTCAGTATCCTGTTAAACCCTGTTCAACACTTGTCATGGGTTTTGGTACTCTAGGGGATTGCTACCCACATATATTTGTCGCTTTGATACAAATAAAATAGGACAAATAAAAAAGCATATCCTAGCTACCTAATCACTGTAGTACTGTAGTGCACAATGATCTGGCTTGGCTTGCTGGTTGCTGCTGCTCTCTACCGACTTGTGGCTTGCTAGTTCTACTTCTAGTACCACTGATACTACTACTACTATTGTTGTCTTACCACTACTACTACTCTCTCCCTATGTATTAACTTGCTGTTTTTGTCCTCTCTTTTGCTCTCAGATCTTGTCTTTTTTTTGTTGAATCTCAGTTCAGTTAATAACTTGAGCAGATGGCTGTGCAGAGCGTATTGTGGTCTTTGCTTGCTTTGCTTTCTTAGTCCCCTTGGTATGGCAGTTGTTGCTTTTTTTGGGAAGCAGCAGCTGCTATTTTTTTGCCAAATCTCTCCTCTCCTCTATTTTTGCCACCTTTCCTATCCTCTATGTTTGGGAAGCAGTAGCTGCTTTTTTTTACACCTTTTCCTCTCTATATTTGTTAAGTAGCTGTTGCTTTTTTGCCAAATCTCTCCTGTCCTCTCCTCTCCTTTGTTTTGTCGATGATGAAATTGTCTAAGTCCATACATTATATGTAGGGATGAAAACGGATATCACCGATATTACATTTGTTTTTCATATTTCTGTCCGGATTTGGATTCGAATACGGATAGTGTCAACTATGTTGGATAGGATACGATTGGATATCGACATCATAAATATGCGATTTGAGTATTCGGACACGGATATGGTATCAGATGTTGGATATCTGGACTCGGATACGGACAGATCTCAACCCCTCTAAACGGATTCGGTTTCGAATACGGTCAGAAAATATCCGTACCGTTTTCATCCCTAATTATATGGAATATGAGCTGATGATCAAGAACTTGTGAGGAACTTGGTATCATTAGCAGACGCCCCTACATTACCTTCTCTCTTCTCTGTTATGATGCCTTGATGCTCCAAGTTCAAGATCAGATGATGATTGACATATTTCTGAGGCCTCTACTACTGCTACTTCTCGTTTTTTTTATATATTGTTGTTTTATATGACTACTTTGGTTTATAGATCTTTTTTATTTCTTATACCTTCTCGCGTACCTAAAGCACACTTTCTTACATCTATTAGAACAAAGCACACTTTCTTGCATCTATCAAAAGCATTACTTAACATTTTCATATGCAAAACACACAGTGCCCCAAGCAGAAGCCTGGGAGTGTACATTGTGGATACTATATATGCTCTATGATGAGTAACACCGGTGCCTACAGGAGACACCCCTTAAGGGTAAGTTTGAACCTCTTCACCCATAGTTTAAAAACTTCGTACATGGTATGAAATACTAAACCGAAACTTGTTCTCTTGAAGTGGAGAGAAGATAAAGGAATAAGAGACCCATACAAGGATGACCAACTCTTAGAGCTCGTCGGCGACCTTTGCAACTTCATATTGGACCAGATTGTACACGTCAAAGGCGTCTACCATGACCGAGAGTCTGAGTTAGGTACAAATCCTCAGTACCAACACCTTTGTGAGACTGAAAGGCTAGCTCTAGGACGTTGATAACAATGTGTATGGAATTTGTATATTTAATGATGGATTATATATATTCTTGTGAATTGGACTTGTAATTGTAGTTTATATAATACTCTTGTGCTTGTAGTCGCGGTTGTGGGGCATTCGGCAACGCGAACGCGGTTCGGAACGTTGGTCACGAGGGCATTCGGCAACACTGAACGCGGTTCGGAACGTTGGTCGCGGGGCGTTCGGCAACGCGAACGCTGTTCGGAACATTGGTCGCGGGACGTTCGGCAACGCGATTTTGAATTGTAAATTTGATTTTTTTTTTGGCGGGAAAAATGTACTATAGGGGCGGTTCTAGATTGAACCACCCCTACAAAGAGGTATTTGTAGGGGCGGCTGGTACTACAGCCGCCCCTACAAATCGATTTGTAGGGGTAGCCTGGGAACCGCCCCTACAAATGCATGATTTATAGAGACGGTTCGGTAGGGGACGGCTGGCCAAACCGCCCCTACAAAGGCTTACCAGCTGCCCCTATAAATGCTTTTTGTAGTAGTGGTGAGTTGAAGATATTGCTCTAATTAACTAGTGTCAAGAAAGTGACAATGCCATGCATGTAGAGGAACACCCCATGGTCCATCCCATGCCAGTCATGTGACATGACGACCCCTAGTGTTGCTCATATGCCGTAAGATCACATTGAGGTACTCCATGATAAGTAGGAAGAGCAATGTTGAGAGGGGATCTCCCTAACAAATACCACGACAATGTTGAGAGGCGTACGGTTCATGATAACATTAGTGCCGGAGTTAGACAGGAGCACAAAGATCTAATCAGGCCAAACACAAGGGAACTCAAAGAACTGAAGCATCTCAAGAAGGTCTAGGAGCCTAAGTCGAAGAGGTTGGTTGTATGTACATATCAAACTTGAGTAGGAGCCTAGGGAACCATTTGGAAAAGCTTTAACTGAAGTTGTCCTGGATTAAGTGATTGCCCTTTGATGAATGAGCACACTCTCGTTGAGGTGAGGAAAGGTCTTGGAGTTGAGTGCAAACACTACCACAAAAAACCAGTTTAGGAGGTAGACTCTCTAATTCACAATGGTGAGCACATCGAGAGACCATCTCCGTAGTTGGCCATGCAGCCTCCAGGCAAATGCCCGCCTCTAAATATTATTTACAGAAACGAAAGTCATTGATTTATAGAGGCAGGTAATTTTAGAATGCCTAGCTCTGTTAATCGATTTTCAGAGGTCGGCATCTTAAGACGTACATCTCTGAAATCACTATTAACAGAGATGGCCATTCTAAGTGTGTCTCTAAAAATAGTTTTATCCAAAAATAATTCATCACTTTTTTATATGAACTTAGATGAAGACAAACTTTATATCAATATTGCAGCTCCCAATGTGATTTACAACTTTGTGGTTGAGAAGTTTTTTATTTGAAACTATGTAGAGTCCCAAAATATTTCTTTAATTTCATAGATTTTGAGATTTATAATTTCATTTTTTTTCAAACAACCTTAGATGCTCACATGGTCTATACCAAAGTCATAGATGTCAATACAATATACAGCTTTGTAGTTAAGCTTTTTATTTGAAGTCGCTTAGAGTTCCAAATATGTGTTTTAAGTTCATACGTTTTGAAATTCAATCATGCTGATACGTGGTACCTACGATTCGAAATGGTTCCATCATCCAGCCAAATATTTATGCTTCTTCTTCTTCGTATTTAGAGAAATATTTGACATTAATGTTTTGACCCACTATATCATTAATTTACACCCCCTCATTTTAATGTACTATGATCTTACAAATGGCTATGCAGTGTCCATTATTTATCTTCAATGTCAAACAGGTTATATTGCCACATGACTATACGCACACACATTTATATGCACACATCTTATAAATGGTAGTAGCCAGCCCTGGAGGTATTGCTCCAATTAACTAGTGTCAAGAAGAGACTATGACAATGTCATGTGTGTCTCTAAAAATCAATTTTTAGAGGTGGATACCTTAAGATGCCTGCCTCAAAAAATAGTTATATCCAAAAATAATTCATAACTTTTTATATGAACTTAGATGAAGACAAACTTTATATCAAAATTTCAGCTCCCAAAGTGATTTGCAACTTTGTAGTTGAGAAGTTTTTTATTTGAAACTATGTAGAGTCCCAAAATATTGCTTTAATTTCATAGATTTTGAGATTTAAAATTTTGTTTTTTTTTTCAAACAACCTTAGATGTTGACATGGTCTATACCAAAGTCTTAGATGTCAATACAATAGACAACTTTGTAGTTAAGCTTTTTTATTTGAAGTCGCATAGAGTTCCAAATATGTGTTTTAAGTTCATATGTTTTGAAATTCAATCATGCTGATACGTGGTACCTATGATTCGAAATGGATCCATCATCCAGCCAAATAACTATGCTTCTTCTTCTTCTTCGTATTTAGAGAAATATTTGACATCAATGTTTTGACCCACTATATCATTAATTTTCACCCCTCATTTTAATTTACTATAATCTTACAAATGGCTATGCAGTGTCCATTATTTATCTTCAATGTCAAACAGGTTATATTGCCACATGCCTATGCGCTCACACATTTATATACACACATCTTATAAATGGTAGTAGCCAGCCTTGGAGGTCTTGATCCAATTAACTAGTGTCAAGAAGAGATGATGACAAGGTCATGCATGTAGAGGAACACCCGATGGTCCATCCCACGATAGTCAACTGGCGTGGTGATCCCCTAGTGTTGGCCATATGCCATTAGAGCACATTGAGGTACTCCAAGATAAGTAGTAAGAGCAATGTTGAGAGGGGATCACCCTAACAAAAACCACGACAATGACGAATACAACAACTAGGGGTACGGTTCATGAGAATATTAGTGCTGAAAGTAGAGAGGAACACGGAGATCCAATCATGCCAAACATGAAGGAACTACAAGAACTGAAGTATCTTATGATAGAAAACTCAAGTCACTAAGTCAAAGGCCTCAGTTGTATGTACGTATCCAACTTGAGTAGGAGCCTAGGAAACCACTTTGGAATATCTTTAGCCACCGATAGACGTTGTCCTTGATGAAGTGATTGACCTTTTATGAACACACTCTGGTGGGTCCTTGCCTATCATTAAGTTCAGCGCCAGATAGATGGTGAGGGCCTTGGAGAATTTTTGCTAAAGCTACGGAAGAGGCTGATGGGGTGATAGTCTCCCAACTCCACAGGGTTGTCCTTGAGCAGGAGTAACGACTCCTCGGTGAGGTGATGAATGAAAGCTCTTGGAGTCGAGCGCAAAGAGGATTTCCACTCTACTGGAAAGATATCATGCTTGATGTTGGCCAAGCAACCTGGTAAAAAAGTCAAGTAAAACGTTGCAAGCAGCCTGTGAAGTGGGTTAACCAGATTTTTTTTACACGGCAGACAGTAAGATGAAGATAGCAATTTTTTTAGCACAACACTTCAGTGAGCTCCAGGTCCTAATTTGGGGCAGTCTCGAGAGTGCCAGAGCCGTCCTGGGGAGGCGAGCTCCTGCAGGTGGCTGTGGGAAAAAGGTGACCCGTACGTGGGAGATGGGCTACGGTGAAATCCACCACTCCTCCCTTGACACTGCTACAGGATGGACTTGCTGTCCCGAACGATAACGGCCTTTAGTCCCGGTTACCGCGCCGGGACAACGATCCCGGGACTAAAGGTGGAACCTTCAGTCCCGGGTCATCGAGCCGGGACTAAAGAGGGACCTTTAGTCCCGGTTGGTGTTACCAATCGGGACTAAAGGCCCTCCAGCCGAGCAAACGTGGCATCGGGACTAAAGATTCCTTTTCTTTTTCTTTTCTTTTTTTGTTTAATTTGTTTTTAGTTCAGTTACACATATTTGTTTAATATATAATATGTTTTTATATACGTATTCTACGCTGCTAATATAAATACACGCACGCATATAATTACATCTAATTCTCATCTCGAGCATTATTATATTCGAATAAAGTATGAAACTATATATATTATAGATATATATGTATATATACAACACTTTCATAATCTTGTTCTCGAAAATAACAATATCAATAAACATTTAATTTACATCATTTATTCCTTAGGATCAAAGTAGAACTCGCCGTTGGGATTTAGCACTTTTTCTAGAAGAAATCCTGCTATTGACTCTTGAACTGCTTTCAGATGGTCTTTTTGCATGACCCTTTGTTTCAACCATTCAGTCTTGCATTTGAAATAAAAGGAAAAGTATTAATACATATATATATATATATATATATATATATTCATTTAAAAATAAATAAAAAATTGATATATACATACTCTGAGAACATCTTCAGGAGTTCTTCTTATGTGTGCAGTGATAAATTCATAAACGTAGTATCCATACAAGTTATTACCTGGTTGCTGCCGCAAACACCACTATACGAGAAGAAGATTATTCTCATCATCTCACACGTAAATTGAAGTACGATATAGTAATTAAACACGTGGGGAAATATATATAGTACAACTTACTGATATTTCAACTACATTAAGTGGTGCCTTGCAATCCTTGCGGTGTTGCCGAATAAACTCTTTCCAAACCCTGTGCGACCAATAATGTACGATCGTTAATAAATTATGGCAAAGTCTATTCAATAATAGTTGTGCGCGAGAGATCGAAATTACCCCTGGATAATGTCTATCATATCTTGGTATAGTACCCGCTCTTTTCTCAACGAGTCCAAGATTACTAACCGACTTGAGTTTAACTCAATAACAATGAGTATCCAGTGAAACCTGCATTGGTTTATACACACACCTACATGCATATAAGTTATATTGATATTACATAAAATGTGTAGACTACATTATTATTAACACTTACTCAAAGTTGTACGGGAAAAGTATTGTTGTCTTGTCGTGCTGCTTCACGAAGAACCTCATGATATTCGTCTGTTCTTCAGATACCCAGTCCTCCTTGACAATAATATCGGTTTTGAATACGATATAAGGATCAATGAAGCCAACACTGGTGTCTTGTATTCTTTGGAGCTCTGACATCTAGAATCTGTATATAAATATAAGTTACATGTGAGGATAATTATATACATGTACGCATGAAAGTGAGTTTATTAAATAAAAGTAAGAATCACTTATAAACAAAAGGAGCTAATGATTGATTTGTCTAGAGCGTTCAAGTGGTATAGTTGATGCAATTCTTCGAAACTAATATGTAAGATGTCATCGCCACGGAAGTAATGATGGTCTCTAAATCTGACAAAGATCCACTCCTCACCCCTGCCACACACCTGCATGTACCACTTGTTGAGCAAGTACATTTGCGTACCCAATTCATTCAGAGTCGTAGGGTTGTATAGATTTTTGCCAAATTTATAAGTCTTCCAGGTATCAACTTCTAGGTTCTGGATTGGAGCTTTACCCGTCAATTGATCCAAGGTTAAACCAGTTAGTTCAAAAAAAGCATTAAGTTCTTGAACCGACACTTCTCCAGAGTTGTCTGGTCGATAGACTTCTATGTTGGAACCATATTCATTAGCAACAACAAGATTTTGCATTGGTTGCTTCTGTTGTCTGAGTTGTGGGACATCCTTCCCTGATGCTCTTTTCCTTTTCTTATTTGCATCATGTGACTTCACGAGGGAGCGGTCATAGTCTGATAGTGGCGGAGGCTTACGAACTTCAAGCATCTTTTTTTTGTGAGCTTCGACCTTCTGCCTCAGCAGATCTCAGTGGTATGTAAAAGTACGGCTTCTCCTTAAGCTTCGCTTGTCTCTACTTTTGGATATCTATAAAAAAATCTTTTCACTTTTTTGTCTTCTTTAGCTGCTATTTGCTCATCAGTCTTTTCAGAAAGTATTTCTTGAGAAATAACTCTTTTTTGGGGTCTTCTTTGCCGCCGGGACCTTAGACGTCTTTGTAGTGCGTCGCTATGGAGGGGGTGGCGGCGGTGTTGGAGACCAGCGTGGAGGTGATGAGGCCGGTGTTGGAGTCCGGCGTGGAGGCATTGGAGATCCTTGTGGAGGCGGTGGGGCCGGTGTAGGAGTTGGAGATCGTTGTGGAGGCGATGGGGCCGGTGTAGGATTGAAGATCGCCGTGGGGATGAAGTCGTCTCGCCCCCCGCGACGCTGTGATGAGATGGGGAATGAATGATTGGGCTAGGCTGGGGGGAGACCCTGCTACAAAAATAAGTTGTGGGTCAATTATTTTTGAATCTAATATAAAATTAATAGAAAATAATATTTTATTCACTTTCATTCGTACCTAGGGTGAGGTAGGGGAAGCGGTGGCGCCCCAGGAATGAAGATGAAGCATTTGTGCCATTGAATAAATGTCTTCTCTGCTTCTCCTAGTGTCTTCTCCCCATCACCGCCTTCAATATCAAGAGGAACATTGCTGTAACCTTTGAGCACTCTATCGATCGAGATGCTAGCATATCCAGGTTGAATAACTGACCCATGGATTCTTGGTGTCTTCGTTCGGTCTATTGGAGATACAACCCCGACAGCCACCATGATTGATGCATTATTACCATCTAGAATGTGCAGCTCACATGTTGTTAGAGGCTCGGTAATGTCATCAACAGGGAAGCGCAACCCAGCGTCACCTTGAATAACTGGCAGCTCTGTGGAAGCATAATTGCTTTTCATCTGACCAACGGGGCTAATGTTGACTCCTGGCGTTGATTGCGATTGCATTTGACTCATTGCTAGCTGCACTTGCCTCTTGATCTCCTCCTGCATTCTTGCCTCAAGAGATTTTTCTCGTTCACATGATTCAAGCAATGCTTGTCGTGACTCATTAACAAATTGCTCCAATACACGGATTCGGTCTACCTCCTCATCCTTCTTTTTTTGGCGGCTTCTGTAGGTATCCTTGTCTGCTGGGAATGCTTGTAGCCACGGAACCGCCCCATAGTCTCTTGTTCGACCACCGTGTTTGGGATTCTCTAGGGCATATGTCAATTCATCCTTCTCTCTGTTGGGCTTGAAAACACCACTATCAGCTTCTTCTCTAGCACAAGCTAGTCTCTGTGTTGCTCTCTCAATTTTTTGGCCAAAAATTAGCTTGCCAGTGTCTGGGTCTAGGCTTCCCCCATGAGCGTAGAACTAATTCTTCGCGCATTGAGGCCAGTTCTTCTCTATTGTTTTAGGTATGATTCCCTTGGCAGTAATCTCTGCTTCTAGATTCTGCCACTTGGGAATAGCACTCCTATAACCACCTGATACCATGCGATGATGGTATTGCTTCTGTCGGGCATTCTGCTAATTCCTCATCACACATTCCTCACTCTCTTGAGATGTCTTGTATTGTACAAAGTCATCCCAATGGGACTCCAACTTGACAAACGCCTTAGCATTGAAATCTGGTGTTTCATTCTTCAAGATAAACTTTTTATACAATGTCTTCTTCCAACTCTAGAACAATGTTGCCATCTTCTTCATTGTCCAATCCCTCACTAGCTCCTTCAAAGCATCATCTGCTTGTAATGTGAAATGCTGAGTGATATCTCTCCAAGCTAGGTTCTTGTCACGATCAGATACAAAACTAACATTAGGAGCGGATATCTTCTGCTTCCATTCACGAGCACTAACTGGGATCCTATCCCTTACAATGAACCCACATTGATTGACATATGTCTGAGCATGTGGTCCCAATGGTTTGTCGGTGTCGGTGTCGAATTCTGATATTATGAAACGGCCCTCTAATGGCTTTTTGGCCCTTGGACTTTCCTACTCTTGTCAGTGGTTGATGTAGATCCAGAGACCGGCTACATGAGTAGAAACACAACGATTAACAACAAATATACGTACGCATGCATCTATAAGAGATAATAGATAATTGAATATACCTCGCCAGTATTTTCTTACGTAACAATTTGTTGATCTTCAACCACCGGGATATTCAGGATATCCTCATAATCAGCAAAGTACTGACTCGTGTCATCTACATCCGCATTGGTGTCGGCGTTGATAATATCCGCCATTATGTCATCATTCAAGTTATCATCCGGAGCAGCCATTTGTATCTTCAAGACATAGATAGACAATAATAAGGTATAGGCTTTGGAATCGAATCAAAAACACTTTCGATCCAAAAACATGGAAATAAGTACATGTATATATACACATAGAATGATACAATTTTCTCTCTCTCTCTCAACACATAGAAATAAGTGCATATGTATATATCTCTAGATATGCATGTGATAACACATAGAATGTCTCTCTAGATATAATTTTCTCTCTCTCAACACATGGAAATAATTAGGTACATGTATATATACACATAGAAATAATTAAGTACATATATATATGTATACATATAGAATCTCTCTCTAGATACATGTGATATAGATAGAATTACTAATAAAATATCCAAGTGATATATATAGATAGAATTGCTAAAATAAAATATGCATGTGATATAGAGATAGAATTACTAATAAAATATGCATGTGTCAATTACTAAAACAAAATTAAATCTAACATATATATAGAGAGATAGAATATAATTACTAAATCCAATTAAATAAAATAACACACATATATCTAGATAGAATTAATTACTAAATCTAATTAAACCTAACATATATACATAGATAGAATTACTAAATCAAAATTAGATCTAACACATATATAGAGAGAGAGATAGAATAATAATTACTAAATATATCAAAAACTATAATAAAAAACTATCTAAAAAACTATCTAAATAAAGTACTAATTAAATTTTAATACATTTAAATCTAATTAACATATATCAAAAACTATCTAAAAACAATCTAAAAAACTAACTAAAAAACTAAGAATAAACTACTAATTAAATTTTAATACATTTTAATCTAACATATATATCAAAAACTATCTAAAAACTATCTAAAAAAACTATCTAAAAAACTATGTAAAAAAATATGGCCGAGCTATAGCTAGCAGGCTAGGGGCGGATGGCAGGCGTGTTGGCCGGCCACGGGGCTGAGCTGAGCCACGCGAGGACGACGTACGGCGGAGACGAGCTCGACGGCCGCTGGGCAGGGCTCGACGACGAGGCCGGGTGGGGGTAGACGACGACGGCGACGTGGCAGAGCTCGACGCGGCCGGGCACGGCAGAGACGAGATCGACGTTGTAGATCGAAAAGTAGAAGATGAACAGAGGAACCGTTCGATATATATAGGCCGGGACCCTTTAGTCCCGGCTGTTA
This sequence comes from Miscanthus floridulus, assembly GCF_019320115.1. Taxonomy (NCBI): domain Eukaryota; kingdom Viridiplantae; phylum Streptophyta; class Magnoliopsida; order Poales; family Poaceae; genus Miscanthus; species Miscanthus floridulus. The sequence goes on along the minus strand of NC_089583.1, from coordinate 24,431,219 downwards.
ACACCAACCGGGACTAAAGATCCTTTAGTCCCGGCTGGTAAGCCGAACCGGGACTAAAGGTCCAACCCTTTAGTCCCGGCTCGGCTTACCAGCCGGGACTAACTTTAGTCCCGGTTGGTGTTACCAGCCGGGACTAAAGGTATTTTTGGGCGGGCAATTTCGCCCACCCTTTAGTCCTGATTCGTGGCCTGGGCCGGGACTGAAGGCCTAAAAATTTTGGCAGCCCGCCAGAGTAATTGGAAAGGCCTGGAATTTTGATTTTGTTCTCCTTGTTTAATACTAATTAATTCTATAGCAACTTCAATACTTTGCAATATTTATTTTAAAAAATATTATTGATTAACTAATTATTTATTGTAAATTGGAAAATTTGTAACCTAAAGTTTTTAATTTCTTTTATGAATATAGAATATAAATGTTACTAATACTAAGTATTTTGTTAATGCAAAAATATATTTGTAACTTAAAATTAATAAAACTAATATTATTCGATAGGAAATTTATTATCACATTATTGTAACGTCAATGTTTCAATTTTTTCTTGGTTTTTTGACCAAAATGACAGGAAATTTTTGTTGAACCTATAAAAATAAAGAAAATGTAGTATTTTTGTTCTATAACTTTTTCAAATGAAAAAATGTCCTATATAAGGATTGTATATCTTGATGATTTGAACAAACTTAATATTCAAAACTTTTCAATTTGAGACAATCTAGGGTTCCGAAAACTAGTTTGTAGGCGTTGAAATTTAAAAATCATAAATTTAAACCATCCAAACTATCTCAAATGGAAAGTTGACCAAAACAACAATTGTAGATCTTGATGAGTTTAACAAACTTGGTATTCAAAACTTTTCAATTTGAAGTCATTTAGAGTCCATAACACTAGAGTCAAAGTGTTGTTTTTTCATTTTACCAAATTTGACTTGGTCAAACTTGCTCAAATGAGACACTAAATGACCTCAGATAAAAAATATCTGAATACCAAGTTTGATCATCTTGGCAAGATCTACAATTGTTACATAGCTCATTTTCCCATTTGAGAAAGTTTTATCAAATACTAGTCATAAATTCTTGAATCTCATATAGACTTTCTAAAACTATGTCACACACTTATGAAATTTGAACTATATTTTACTTAAACTTTCTCAAATGAAAAAATGACCTATGTAAGGATTGTAGATCTTGATGATCTGAACAAACTTGGTATTCAAAACTTTTCAATTTGAGACAATCTAGGATTTCGAAAACTAGTTTGTAGGCATAGAAATTTAAACATCACAAATTTGAACCGTCCAAACTATCTCCAATGGAAAGTTGACCAAACCAACAATTGTAAATCCTGATGAGTTTAACAAACTTGGTATTCAAAACTTTTCAATTTGAAGTAATTTAGAGTCCATAATACTAGAGTCAAAGTGTTGTTTTTTCATTTGACCAAATTTGACTTGGTCAAACTTGCTCAAATGAGACACTAAATTACCTCGGATGAAAAATCTCTGAATACCAAGTTTGATCATCTTAGCAAGATCTATAATTGTTACATAGCACATTTTCCCATTTGAGAAAGTTTTATCAAACACTAATCATAAATTCTTGAATCTGATAGACTTTCTAAAACTATGTAAACTACATTTTGTTCAAACTTTCTCAAATGAAAAAATGACCGATATAAGGATTGTAGATCTTGATGATCTGAATAAACTTGGTATTCAAAACTTTTCAATTTGAGACAATCTAGGGTTCCAAAAACTAGTTTGTAGGCATAGAAATTTAAAAATCACAAATTTGAACCGTCCAAACTATCTCCAATGGAAAGTTGACCAAAACAACAATTGTAGATCTTGATGAGTTTAACAAACTTGGTATTCAAAACTTTTCAATTTGAAGTCATTTAGAGTCCATAAGACTAGAGTCAAAGTGTTGTTTTTTTATTTTACCAAATTTGACTTGGCCAAACTTGCTCAAATGAGACACTAAATGACCTCAGATGAAAATTCTCTGAATACCAAGTTTGATCATCTTATCAAGATATACAATTGTTACATAGCTTATTTTCCCATTTGAGAAAGTTTTATCAAACACTAGTCACAAATTCTTGAATCTCATAGACTTTCTAAAACTATGTCACACACTTGTAAAATTTGAACTACATTTTGTTCAAACTTTCTGAAATGAAAAAATGGCCTATATAAGGATTGTAGATCTTGATGAGCTGAACAAACTTGGTATTCAAAACTTTTCAATTTGAGACAATCTAGGGTTCCAAAAACTAGTTTGTAGGCATAGAAATTTAAAAATCATAAATTTGAACCGTCCAAACTATCTCAAATGGAAAGTTGACCAAAACAACAATTATATATCTTGATGATTTTAACAAACTTGGTATTCAAAACTTTTCAATTGGAAGTCATTTAGAGTTCATAATACTAGAGTCAAAGTGTTGTTTTTTCATTTGACCAAATTTGACTTGGTCAAACTTGCTCAAATGAGACACTAAATGACCTCAGATGAAAAAACTCTGAATACCAAGTTTGATCATCATGGCAAGATCTACAATTGTTACATAGCTCATTTTCTCATTTGAGAAAGTTTTATCAAACAGTAGTCATAAATTCTTGACTCTCATAGACTTTTTAAAACTATGTCACACACTTGTGAAATTTGAACTACATTTTGTTCAAACTTTCTCAAATAAAAAAATGTCCTATACAAGGATTGTAGATCTTGATGAGCTGAACAAACTTGGTATTCAAAACTTTTTAATTTGAGACAATCTAGGGTTCCGAAAACTAGTTTGTATGTGTAGAAATTTAAAAATCACAAATTTCAACCATCCAAACTATCTCAAATGGAAAGTTGACCAAAACAACAATTGTAGATCTTGATGATTTTAACAAACTTGGTATTCAAAACTTTTCAATTTGAAGTCATTTAGAGTTCATAATACTAGAGTCAAAGTGTTGTTTTTTTCATTTGACCAAATTTGACTTGGTCAAACTTGCTCAAATGAGACACTAAATGACCTCAGATGAAAAAACTTTGAATACCAAGTTTGATCATCTCAGCAAGATCTACAATTGTTACATAGCTCATTTTCCCATTTGAGAAAGTTTTATTAAACACTAGCTCATTTTCACATATTTCTTCAAGACTCCCATAAACCTCTCGAAGGGGAACATGTTATGTAAGAACACAGGTCTAAGAATACTAATCTCCTTCACTAAATAAACTAGGAGGTGTGTCATAATATTAAAGAAAGATGGAGGGAACACCAACTCAAAGCTGACAAGACATTGAACCACATCATTCTGTAGAGTAGCTAGTTCCACTAGATTGATTACCTTCTGAGAAATTGCATTGAGGAATGCACATAGCTTCACGGTGGCTAGACGTACATGTGGAGGTAGAATTCCTCTTAAAGCAACTGGAAGCAATTGCATCATAAGCATGTGGCAGTCGTGGGACTTTAAGTTTAGGAATTTCTTCTTTGGCACATTTATTATACCCTTTATATTGGAGGAGAATCTCGATGGGACCTTGATGCTGCTTAGACATTCGAACATGATGTCCCTCTCTTCTTTGCTAAGCGTGTAGCTAGCAGGACTTAAGTAATGACGTCCATCATCTGTGTTCTCTGGATGAAGGTTGTCTCGTTCTTTCATGCCCTACAAGTCCTAGCGTGCTTCAAGTGAATCCTTTGGCTTCCCGTACACACCCATGAATCCTAATAGGTTCACACAAAGATTCTTTGTCAGGTGCATCACGTCGATTACATTGCAGACCTCTAGGACTTGCCAATAGGGTAGCTCCCAAAAGATGGACTTCTTCCACATGGGTGCGTGTCCCTTAGCATCTTTGGGAACAGATTCACTGCCTTGTCCCTTTCCAAATACTACTTTCACATCCTTGACCATTGCAAGTACATCTTCCTCGGTTCGGTTATGAGGCTTCTTCCGGTGGTCTGGCTTACCTTTAAAATGCTTACCTTTCTTTCTTACTTGGTGATTCAAAGGAAGGAATCGACGATGGCCAAGGTACATGACCTTTCGACATCTTTTCAAATATATACTGTCAAGGTCATCAAAATAATGTGTGCATGCATTATATCCTTTGTTTGTCTGACCAGAAAGATTACTTAAAGCAGGTCAATCATTGATTGTTATGAACAACATTGCTCGTAGGTCAAAGTGTTCTTGTTTGTACTCATCCCAGACACATACACCTGGTTTGTTCCATAAAACTAGAAGTTCTTCAACTAATGGCTTCAGATAGACAACAATGTCATTGTCAGGTTGCCTCGGACCTTGGATGAGGATCGGCATCATAATGAACTTCCGCTTCATGCATAACCATGGAGGAAGGTTGTAGATACATAGAGTAACTGGCCAAGTGCTATGACTAGTGCTCTGCTCCCCAAAAGGATTCATACCATCTGTACTTAAGGCGAACCTTAAGTTTCTAGCCTCATTTGCAAACTCTAGAAATTCCCTATCTATCGCTCTCCACTGGGACTCATCAGCTGGGTGTCTCAGCATATTGTCTACCTTACGGTCTTCTTTATGCCACCGCAATAACTTTGCATGGTCTTTATTTCTGAATAAACATTTTAAGCGTGGTATTATAGGACCATACCACATAACCTTGGCAGGGATTTTCTTTCTAGGACGTTGTTCACCCTCGACGTCACCAGGATCATCGCGCCTGATCTTTTACCGTGCTGCTTTACATACCGGGCATTCATCCAAATTCTCGTATTCATTGCCATGGTAGAGGATGCAGTCATTAGGACATGCATGTATCTTCTGGATTTTTAATCCCAAAGGGCGGACAATCTTTTTTGCTTCGTACGTAGTGGTGGGCAATTCATTTGGCTTCGGAATCATCTTCTTTATGAGGTTCAATAAATTCCCAAATACCTTGTTGGATACACCATTCTTTATTTTCCACTGTAGCAATTCTAGTGTTGTACCCAACTTTTTTTGTCCCTCTTCGGCCGTCGGGTATAGCAACTTCCTATGATCCTCAAGCATGCGCTCGAACTTAACTTTCTCTTTTTCACTTTCGCATTCTTGTTGTGCATCACGAATGGCATCGCCAAGAGCATCACCGAGATCATCTTCTGCCGCTACCTCTTCTTCATCTCCCCCCATTGTAGTATCATCAAAGGCACCATACTAAGCAATAATGTTATCAATGTCTAAATCTTCTTCTTCACCTTCTTCCATCATGACCCCGCTTTCTCCATGCTTAGTCCAACATATATAGTTTGACATGAAACCTGACTTAAGCAAATGTGAATGAAGACTCATTGAGCTTGAATATTCCTTTAAATTCTTATATATGGCACATGGACAGCACATGAAACCATCCCGCTTATTTGCCTCAGCCACACCTAAGAAATAGTGCACGCCCTCAATAAAGTCTTGGGAGCGGCGATCGGCATTGTATATCCAATGGCGTGACATAATCTGCATTACACGACAAATTATGAAAACCTTGAACATAATTAAGTATTTTATTAAACAACATAGATGACACACACACGGTTGATTAATTAACTAAGCCTGGCTACAACGTAAGCAATCCCAACTATCACTAAACAAACTAAAACTACAATGCACTTCAGTAACATAATTATTTCGTGGCCGTACGTAACTAAAACAGACAAATCATTCGTCTGTTGAATATCAATAAGCTTCTCCTGCTGGCTCACTGCCTCATCAACAGCAGCTGCTACCTCAAGCGCACCCGAATTCTGCACGTATATAGCATAATCTTCCTCCCAGTACCAACCATCACATCCATTGCCCTCCCACTAAAATTAAAGCCAAAAAATATTTAGTCAAAAATATTCAAGAAAAGCAGGTCAATTAGCCATAATAATCAAATACGTAAGAAACTCACATCGCGATCCGGACACTTGTAGAAAAACACGACCTAGAAAACACGATCCTTATTGGGTCCCTGTCTCTTGACTCGGTACTCCATCATAATCTTTTGCTTACACTTGCCGCAGATAATGAGAGGGAGTTCTGACCTCAGTGGTTTCGCAACCGAACGAGAGGTCGATGATCCAGTACCAGTTGTCATCTACTTTCTATACTTATTTTTGCAAACTAGTGTAAATTTTACATTTTCTAAAATAATATATTTAAACAAAACTAAAATTATTTATTATCTAACTAAACCATGAAATATGTACTATGTATAATAGTAAAATACCAAACTATCAAGTGATTTTACTATTGTAAATCATCATGTGATTTTGAGCTAAAAATGATATAGAAATTACATAGCTCAAAAACATGTTTCAATAAATAACCATTCGTACTAGTTGACCTTGCTTACGTGATCATCTCGGTGAGCATTTCTCCACCGGACGGCACCGTACTTGGCCAAGGAAGAGCTCCGATTCTACGAGGAAGGGAACACGGTCTTCCACGACCGTTGCCGCTCTCCCTCGTAGAATCAAAACTCCTCCTTGACGTCTGTTACCGCTCGGCAGAGAACATGCTCGCCGAGATGAACACGGTCCGCAAGTTCAACTAGTACGGATTTTCTATAATTTTCTAACTATTTTATAAGTTTTTTATTTCATGGAAAATTTAATTCTAAAAAATAAAAGGCATGATTTCTAAGTATTTCATTTCATGGAAAAAATAATTCTAAGTGACCTGCTCGATATCGGCGAGCTCGCGGGCGTTTAGGTTGCCGAGGATAGTAACATTTGTAGATGACATTTGTAGGTCTGAAGTTATCAAATATCCATTAAATTATAGCTCAAAAACATATTTCAATAAATAATTGTCCATACTAGTTGACCTTGCTTACGTGATCATCTCGGCGAGCATTTCTCAACCGGACGGCACCGTACTTGGTCAAGGAAGAGCTCCGATTCTACGAGGAAGGGAACACGGTCTTCCACGACCGTTGCCGCTCTCCCTCATAAAATCAAAGCTCCTCCTTGACGTCCGTTACCGCTCGGCAGAGAACATGCTCGCCGAGCTGAACACGGTCCGCAAGTTCAACTAGTACGGATTTTCTACAATTTTCTAACTATTTTCTAAGTTTTTCATTTCATGGAAAAATTAATTCTAAGATCACATAAGCCGCCGGGGACGAGTATGGCGCGTGCTCCAGCGAGGACGAGCGAGGCGTGATTTTGATGAACTAATTTAACTTTTGTTTATCCAAACATATATGCAAATTATTATGTGATTTTGAGCTAAAAAAGACATATAAAATCATAATAAAGTCCAACATATAAAGTTACACATGCATCTACATCGCAAAATGAGATAAGCTACTGATAAAATATAAGAGGATTAAGTTTGTTATCTCCAAAATCGAAGAGCAACACCAATAGAGGAGGAGAGAGCAAGAACAACAACAAGCTGAAGAACAGAGGCAGTGAGTTTGAATGGAATGGCTCGGGCTCGGAGAGAAAGAAATGAGCTGGTGTATAGGCCGGGATAATTAGTCCCGGTTAGGGAGCCAAACCGGGACTAAAGATTAATCTTTATTCCCAGGGCATCACCCAAACCGGGACTAAAAGATTTAGTCCCGGCTGGTATTACCAACCGGGACTAAAAGTAACATTTAGTCCCGGTTGGTAATATCAGCCGGGACTAAAGATCCCTGCCCCGCGAACGACCGTTGGGCAGGAACCTTTAGTCTTTGAGGCAAAAAAAAAATGCCGAGACTAATGCTAAATTGAAACATCGCTCTAAAGTTTGTTCTCTAGTGGCGTGAACTCTGCACCGCAGCCGCTGATTTGGAGTAGCCCGAGTCTCCACAGCCGTTCTGGGTGAGCAAATCAGAATGGCCAGCTCTTGCGGTGGCCATGGGAAGACAGTGACCCCTGGGGAAGCTGGCACAGTGAAATCTGGGAAGGCAAGCGGTGGCAATTTACGAGGAAGCGGATGGCAGCGATCGAGACGAGCAGGAGCGAACTCCTCAGTGGATCGAGCAGCAATGAACTCTTGTCGACGGAGACATTTATTATTATTCGGGAATTCCTATTCGTGAGTCCGTGAGTCAATTGGATAACTGTATGGGTACCCTAACTCTGTTAGGAAGAAGAGAAAATACTAAACTACCCCTAAATAATTAATTTTATGTTTAGTGATCTCAACAGCTACCAATTTTTCTTTTGGGAGGACTACCGGATCCTCCCAACCACAGTAACAAAGCTCATAAATTAGACGAGTGGCATAGGCGGCATATAGCTCTTCCTGTTTTGTTCCTTAGAAAAGCAAGAGTCTTCGATTGAGTTGTCCCACTAATGTTAACTGACACACTGATTAAATAATAAAACTTTTCATATAATTTATAAATAAAAAGTACTTTATTGACAAGGGCATGGCTTCTTACGTGTAACAATCTCGCATACATATAGAACATTTTTCTTACATTTTTGTTCTTGCTTAATGTAAAAGGATCAACTAGAAAATGGTAAATTTGGAATGACAAGGATTATAAATTGATGAATTGCAACCACACATGAACCAAATACACAACTATTCAGGTTTCTAACAGGCCGGTGTATTACACCACCTCCTACATTCCTGTTCTTTCGCTCTCTAATTACATAGGGCCCTTTGTTGTTTTGGTAAAAAGAAAAAATATTCTGATGGAGAAAATAAAATGACCTTTGTATAGCACAGAAAATAAATGTTCCACACATAATTGGTGGAGGCATGGACTGAGCATGGTAGCAGGAGGGCAATCACCAGGAAAAAATGAAGAAGTATATACATGCTCCCTCCTCCTAGTTTTTAAAAAGTTCTAGTAGTACAAATATTACAATCAAATTAGAACCACTCGTGTACCAGTACTGCGCTGGTACAAGTAGTACCTGAGTTGCATTGGTTTTGCATCCACTGCAGATTGTATGTTGATAGATGTGGTTAACCCACCAAGCGCGGTTTTGAATACACAGTTACCAAACGGATGATGCCCCAAATGATGACCATGGACTAGTAAATGGTTGGAAACTGTCCAGGAGAGAGCTGTGGTTAGCCTGAGAAACGGATGGCAGTTCATACTTGTGTGGTCTTGTCTCGGGAAAGTTAGACAGTTTTTCATAGACCCAACACCCTCTGCTCACAGACGATAAAGATCATCCTACAATGTAAGATGCCATTGGAACAACAACAGATGAGTCATCTTAGTGGTATGCTATTTCCTGACACCTTCCACTCCTATGGAGGAAGATTTGTGTCTGCGTTTTCACTAGTCTGCACTTTCATTCTTCTCCATTGTACATATGTTTGCCTGTAATCGACTAGGGGCACACAATGCCAGTACCAAATACATAAAGCTGCAGTGGCACTCACAAGGCATCAATTGCACACTACTATATATATATTAAAGTTTTAAGAAGAGCCTCTACTATATTAAAGATTTTTAGAAGGGCATCTGTTAATGGGAAACTACAGAGGTGGTCACCAATACTCGCCTCTACTAATCATTTAAAAAACAAAAAAATCATGCAGCCACGCTGCTGGCCCATCGCCAAACACACCGCTGCCCATCGCCTTCGCCAAGCCCATCCACGACGGATCTCGTTCGTTGCCCTCTCAAATTCTCATCATAGACTTGCTGCATGGATTTCATTATGGTTGGTGTGTAGTCCACCCACGTAATCATGGATATCGCCCTCACCACAGTGTAGGTTGTTGCCATCATATAGGCCACCTATGCTCCATCCCCACCCATGCCACCTCAGGCCCAACCACCACCAGATCTGGTGCCACCACACATGATCTGCCCTGCAATCTGACCTGTGATAAAGGGCTGGAGAGAGTGAGGAAAATGGAGAAAGATTAAGGGACCATCACCGATCGAAGACCATGGTGTGCAAGTACCGAGGATCAAAACCAATGTGAGAGTAATTGGATGTTTTAAACAAATCACAAAAGAGGGTGGAAACAAAAACGGGCACGCATGACCTAACTAATAAAGATGAGAGTTATAGGCTCTCCTTTTAAAAAGGAAAAATGGATATATATATATATAGGCTTCCTTTTGCCTTCCTACTAAAGATCAGGTGCATCTATAGTGTCTAAATCACCCATATGCATTCAACATGGAACCAGCAAAAGCACTAGAGAAATACATCATTTAATTTCCTTGTATAAAGTATCATGGATTGGGAGAAGATGCACCTGGGTTCTAGGATTTGAAACCTGAAAATAGTCGGCTGGTGTCCCTGATGATGACCATAGACTACTCAATTCTTTGAAACTACTCAAAAGAGTTGTGTAAGCCTGAGCAGCGAAATGTCTATTTTGCCTAATAGGAACCAACATGTACAGAAGTCCATGTAAGGCATAATATAATTGGTGGAAGTGTTCTAGATGGCATTACATAGATATGATTAACAATAATTCGATCACAATTCACGTAATAGTATAATACATTAGAAGCGACCATACTATTAGACAAGCACACAGCAAAATAAGGTGAGCTTATGACGACCCATACAACTAGCACAATAATATATATTTTTTTACAAGACCACTCTTCTTTTAGATCATGGAATTCAAAAGTTATATCTTCGTAACTGTATACCGTACAATTTCTCCTTCTATATGCAAAGGTACTCCTTATATTTAAAACTAGAAAAACAGGCAGACTAGGAAATTTGGGATAAGTGTCACATCTAATTTCTCCAGATATACCATCTTAATCGATTTAGCATTCAGAAATAGGAAATTTGGAAGCAAAGAACAAAATTACTACAAAACAAGCAAACAAACAATTTTGAATCTTGATGCCTGCAGACCGTGAGTTCCCAGAAGACTAGTAAACCAGATCACCACTCACCAGGATGGATCGGATTGGGGATCATGAGACTGGAGATGTGGAGAGCAGGCCAGCTCTCAACATATGCCGTAAGACCATCCCATGACAGTCAAGTGGCCTGACGTCCCCCTTGGTGCTGCCCATATGCCGTAAGATCACATTGAGGTACTCCATGATAAGTAGGTAGAGCAATGTTGCACTACGCTAGATTTGCACATCACTGCCGGCATCATCACTGTCGGATTTATGCGGACCGACAGTGATGTACCTTCACTGTCAGTTATGAGCTTGAAAATGAAAAAATGATTGGGACTGGGCTAAAACCGGCAATGAAGAACCACATCACTGCCGGGTTGTGGCTTGAACCAGCAGTGTTTTGGCAGGCACTTATCACTGCTGGTTTAAGCCAAGAGCCGACAGTGATTGGGCTCTATCACTGTCGGTTCTAGCCAAGAACCGACGATGATAAGCCTACAACACAAAAAGGCTGCAGTCGTCCTCTCCTTCTCTCTTCCATCCCGAGAACAGAGGCGCGCGTTTGGACCCTTTCTCCATTGTTGCGGCTGCTCTTCACCATAAAGCTAGTGCTTGGATTTTGAAGAATGACTTGATCTTTTTGCTTTAAGGTTAGTAACAAACATCCACTCCTTTGATTTTGTTGCTTAATTAGCTTCGTTTTGATGGCTACATTGCTTGATTCTCATTCTAGTTCTTTCTCCATTCTAGAGAGCACTTTTCCAATTGGACATTTGTGCAAGGCTCAAATTATGGTGAATCCATCATCCAAAAGGTTGATGTCTATGAATACATTTAAATTCCTAGTTAATTATTCCATTGTGGTCAAGATCATCATTGTTAGTATGTGATGCTATAATTAGTTCTTAGAAGTAGAGTAGAATAGTTCTTCAATATTGTGCAATAATTGTTTTTTACTACGATTTTTAATTTACAGGGCCGAAGCTACCAATTTTAATTTTTTAATAATTAGTGTACAATAATGTTTTTCAAAAATGGTACTTTCGAGCTACAATTGTTGTTCATGAAGCTTAATTTCTTATTAATTCTTTGTAATTACTATCTCAGTATTTTTTGTGTAGAGATGGATTGAGAGTGGATGCATCTATCTCGAACGGACAAGCGGTACATGCATGGCGTCAGCCAGTTTATCATCGATGCCAAAGCCCATGCTGGAAATGCGAACCCTGTCTTCTGCCCGTGCAAAGATTGCAAGAATCATAGGAACTTTCGTCAAATTAAGTCTATACAATCACACTTGATTACCAGGGGGTTCATGCCAAACTATACGATATGGACTGTGCATGGCGAGGTTGGTGCGAATGTTCTGCAGGAAAACGATGATGATGTGGACATGCCTGACGTAGCCATCCACAATGCTGATGAGGAACCCGGTGTCAACACGGAACCTATGGCCACAGTTAATAATGTGTTTAGGAACACGCTAGCTGACGACACCGAGGATAACGATGGCATTTCTCATCTGCTACGTAATGTAAAGACCGGATGTCTTAGTGAAAGATAGCTGGGAAAGCTAGAGAAAATGAGACAAGATGGCAAAACACCATTGTATAGGAATTGTCCAATGAGCAAACTAGAAGCCGACATCATGTTGTTAGAGTTCAAATCGAACAAACGGATTGAGCAATAAAGGCTTCGATCAGTTGTTAGGTATAATAAGAAAAATGCTCCTAGAAAAAAATGAGTTGCCAAAAAAGACATACTTGGTCAAGCAAATGATCTGCCCCATCGGCCTCGAGGTTGAAAAAATCCACGCGTGTTCCAATGATTGCATATTGTACCGTGGAGAAAAATACAAAGACTTGGATAAGTGCCCCAAATGTGAAGCTCCACGGTATAAGGAAGGGCCAGCAAATGAGGGTACCAAGACCAGAGGAAAGTAATATTTTTTTGTTGAAATTAAAATTCATCATAAGTCTAGCAACATATTTTTGCATTCATGCTGGTGCATTGAATTTATTGTTCTGAGTGGTTTTGACTGAAATTCAAAATTGATTCAAAATGATTTGAAAATGGTTTTGAAACAAAAGAAAGAAAAAAAAAAGGAAAAGGAAAATCCTTTCCTCTCTCCCTCTCTCTGTTTTTGGCCTGGTGGCCGAGCCAGCCCGGCCTGCTCCCTTTCATCCCAGGCCGCAACCCTCTCTCCCACATGCCCACGGGCCTAGCGAGGCCTTGGCCCAGGTGGATGCTGCCGCGCCCTTACACTCTATTTCTCTGACGCGCTGGACCCGCCTCCTTGTTCCCCTGACCAGTGGTCCCGAGCCGTCAGCCTCCCGCCCTTCTTCCTCCCGTGGCCGAGTCGGGCTCTGCAAGAAGGAAGCCGCCGCCCGCCATCCCGGTTTCCGCGGGATTTGGCGTAGTCCCCACGCCGAGCGCCCCTATAAAGAGCCGAAGCCCAAGCCGCAACTGTGCTTTGCATCTACGCCGCCCGGAGCCGCCCTAGCCTTGCCGTCCCGCTCCCGTCAGATCTCACCGAGAACAGAGCTCGCCCGACGCCGTTGAAGCCCTTGCTCGCTGCCTTCCAGTCGAGCCTAGTCCATTGCCAATTCCCTCACCGAGGTGACGAAGCTGAAGGATCCTTTTTCTTGCCCTCTTTCGCTCTCTGTCTCTCTCACGCCGATGCCGAACCATTGCAGGAAGGTGCTGCCCGCCACGACGAGACCCGCATCGACACCAAGCCCTCTCCGTCCAAGAAAAGTGCCTAGGTGAGTTCTCCGTAGTCCGCCCTACGTCCCCGTGCCTTCCCCGCGGAGAACCGAGGACTCTACATCGTTTTCGTCGAACTCCGGCGAGGTTCTCACCGCCGTCAATGGCAGCCACCGCGCCCCTCCCATACCCCTTCATAACCGGTCCACAAAACAGTGTGGACGCAGTTACTTCTACACCCAGTGTGAACCCAGGTGGTCACCAATACTCGCCTCTACTAATCAGTTAAAAATTAAAAAATCATGCAACCACGCTGCTGGCCCATCGCCAAACACAACGCTGCCCATCGCCTTCGCCAAGCCCATCCACGACGGATCTCGTTCGTTGCCCTGTTGAATTCTCATCGTAGATTTGCTGCATGGATTTCTTTATGGTTGGTGTGTAGTCCACCCACGTAATCATGGATATCGCCCTCAACACAGTGGAGGTGTTGTTGCCGTCATATAGGCCGCCTATGCTACATCCCCACCCATGCCACCTAGCTCAGGCCCAACCACCACCAGATCTGGTGCCACCACACATGATCCGCCCAGCAATCTGACCTGTGATGAAGTGCTGGAGAGAGTGAGCAAAATGGAGAAAGATTAAGGGACCATCACCGATCAAAGACCATGGTGTGCGAGTACCGAGGTTGGAAACCAATGTGAGAGTAATTGGATGTTTTATACAAATCCCCAAAGAGGGTGGAACCAGCAAAAGCACTAGAGAAATACATCATTTAATTTCCTTGTACATGTGGCCCTGTTCGCTGGTCTGAAACTTGGCTGAAACTGGCTGAAAAATATTGTTCCGACTGAATTGTTGGGAAAGAAAAACACTGTTCCGGCTGAAAAAAGAAGCCGAACAAGCCATTTTTAAGACAAGCGAACGGGAGTATCGTGGATTGGGAGGTTCGAAACCTGAAAATACTCGGCTGGTGTCCCTCTGATGATGACGACAGACTACTCAATTCTTTGAAACTAGTCAAAAGAGTTGTGTAAGCCTGAGCAGCGAAATGTCTATTTTGCCTAATAGGAACCAATATGTACAGAAGTCCATGTAAGGCATAATATAATTGGTGGAAGCGTTCTAGATGGCATTACATAGATATGATTGACAATAATTCGATCACATTTCACATAATAGAATAATACATTAGAAGCGACCATACTATTAGACAAGCACACAGCAAAATAAAGTGAGCTTATGACGACCCATACAACTAGCACAATAATATTTTTTTACAAGACCACTCTTCGTTCCTTTAGATCATGGAATTCAAAAGTTATATCTTCGTAACTGCATACCATAAAATTTCTCCTTCTATATGCAAAGGTACTCATTATATGTAAAACTAGAAAAACAGACGGACTAGCACTGGTGTAGGACTGGGCATCAGTCCTGGTTGGAAAACCCCCTTTAGTCCCGGTTTCCCAACCGGAATTGCAAATCCAGGACTAAAGCCGCCCCCCCCCCCCCCCCCCCGGCGCCTTTAGACCGGGTCTGGCAACCGAGACTGAAAGTGGACCTTTAGTCCCGGTTAGTATTACCAACCAGGACTAAATGGCCCCCAGGCATTGCACCGGGGCTAGTACCTGTAGTCCCGGTTGGTGTTCCCAACCAGTACTAAAGGTTCTTTGTTTTTCCATTTCATTCCTTTTCATTTTATGGTTTCTTTTCAATTCAATTCTTTTTTTGTTTCGATTAGCTTTTCGTATACGAATTCCACGCTGCTAATATACGTCCACGCATAAGGTTCCGTTCGAGCATTATACATAATTAAATAACACACTAAAATGTATGAAACTACATATATACAAATATTTTAAGAGGTTGTACATGCATGGAATATGTATATAATAAAGTCACAAAAACCTTTGTACTGATTATGTCCTTGGGATTTCATTCAACCCTAATTATCTTCAGTCGTATGGCTATTAGGTATTAATTCTTTAGAGTCATAGTGGTATTCGCCTTTGGGATCTATGACCTCATCCATAAGAAATCCTGCCAATGCCTCTTGAATTGCTTTGATCTGGTCACATCGCATAACCTTTCGCTTCCTCCATTCAATCTTCAATTTGAATGAAAGGAAAAGTATGAACATATATATATATATCAACACAATGGTAATAAATAAATTGTGTATATTTTTTACGTACTTCGAGGATCTCTTCACTTGTTCTCCTTCAGTACTCCATCATGAACTCATAGACGTAGTATCCACATAAGATACTCCCCAATCCCTGTTGCAGACACCACTTTATAAGAAAAAGATTCATCATCAACCAATGAGTCATGGTAATAATGAATTGAACTAAATAAAGATGTGGTGACCTAACTAGTACTTACTAGTAATTGGACTACATTCAGAGGCACTTTCCACTGAACATAATGGCGTTTCTCGACGAACCTTTTCCAAGCACTGTCCAACAAAATAAATAAATAGAGTTATATCAATAAAATGGCATAAAAGAGTATACAGTGTGCAAGACCAAAATTACCACCGGAGAATATCTATCATTTCTTGGTAATCTGTTTGGGGTTTTGTCGCCGAGTCAAAGATCTTTACAGTACTCCTGGGCATATCGATGACCAGTAGTATCCAGTGATAGCTACATGTTTGTACGCAGGCATAACTCATTAACTAAAGTCAACATGGAGTAAGAAAAATAAAATGGGCACAGGACATTAACACTCACTTGAAGTTGTAAGGAAAGAGTATGAGTGTCTTTTTATGTTGGTTATCTAAGAACCTAAACAGATTATTCTCCACTTGAGGTCGCCATTTATCATATGGAGTAACAGTGTTCTTGAATGTGTGATTCGGATCCATGAAACCAACATTAGTTAACCCTTTTCTCTTTAGTTTCAGCATCTCATATCTGCATTTATATAGTACAAAAGAATATATATATATATAGTGTGAGGATAATAATATATAGACAACGAACTAGCATGCAAGTTACTTCAATTGTAGAAAGAATCACTTACAGACACCAGCAGCTGAGGAGAGATTTGTCGAGAGCATACTGGTTTAATAGTTGGTGTAATTCACTAAACTCAATATGTAAAATGTCATAGCCACTGAAGTAATGCTCTGGTCTAATTCTGACAACAAGCCATGCCTCTTCATTGTCACACGCTCTTAAGTACCACTTGTTTAACAAGTACATTTATGTACCCAGTGATGACAAGGAATTAGGGTTGACAAGACTCCTGCCATACTCATAGGTCCTGTAAATATCAAAGTTGGTTGTTGGTATGGATCCTCCCCAATGAGTTGTTGAGGTGTGAGACCTATTGTGGCCATGAAGTCTTGGAGTGCCTCCCTATCGATTGTACCGCCTTGTGCGTTTGTACAATCATCCTCAACAACTAGCGGGTTAATAGATTGCTTAGATTGCTGCCCGAGCTATGCAACATCTTTCCCTGCTCTCTTCGCTTTCAGCGACGTCTTATATGACTTGTTGAGAGAGAATTCATAGTCCGATAATGGCGAGGGCTTACGTGCATCACGCTGCTTTTTCTCGCGCTCATTGATTTTTTTTAGTTCTCGTTGAGCTATGTAGTGCAGCTTTGGCGGGTTTTTCTCAAGTTCCAACCTCCTTGCTCTTGATTCTGCTAAACCTCGCTTCCAGTTAACCAAATCTTTTTGTGCCACCGCTTTTGATTCCTCTTCAGACTTCTCGTAAGGCAGCTTCTCCATAGGGGGCTTTGTTTTACGATGGTTGGCTTTCTTCTTCACCAGGGACTTCATAGGGGGCGGGGGCCTCTTCTGGCTCTGCGGCGTGGGAGGTGGAGGAGGGGGAGACCGCCTTGGAGGAGATGGAGATGGAGATGTAGTCGTGCCATGGAATGCATCATCATCATCTAGAGCATCATCATCGTCCATAGCACTTTGTTGATCATCATGGGATGGAAGAACTAGACTCAGGTTGGGAGACCTATGAGTACAAAAATGATTATTACGTGAGAAGCCAATAATTGAGAATGATTATTGAAAAATTGTTTCATTCACTTTCATCCGCACCTATCATGAGGTAGTTGAGGAGGAGGCGACGGTACCCTAGCCACCGCACCGGGAATAATGATGTAGCGCTTGTGCCATAAAACAAATGAATGCTCTGGTTGTCCTAGGGTCTTCTCCCTATCACCTCCAGGAAAGTCAAGAGGCACTTCCCAATAGTCTTCGATAACTCTATCCATCGAGATGCTATAATAGCCAGATAGAATTAGATTCCCATGGCTTGTTGGTGTCTTGTCGGGGACCATAGGAGAAACAATATTGTGCGCCACCAAGACTGTGGCACCGGTATTCCCCAAGGGAATGTGCAACTGACATGGCATCAAAAGGCACGATGATGTCATCAATGGGGAAGTGCTGCAATGTGTCATCTTGATTTAGGAGCTTAGTGGAAGCGCAGCTGCTTCTTAGCTAAGGGGGGCTAACGTTGACTGCATGCTCTGATGTTGATGACTGCCTCTGGCTACTCAACTATAGTGCCACTTACCGTTTGATTTTCTCTTGCATTCTCGCATCCATGTTTAGGTCTCGCTCCTGCGATTGAAGCACTGCCTCCTCTAACTTGCGGATCCCCTCTGCCTCCTCATCCTTCCTTCGCTGGTGACTTCTGTAGGTAGCGGTGTCCTCAGGGAAGCCATGGCGCCATGAAATAAACCCTTTGCCTCGCGTTCGCCCAAGGTGTTTAGGAGTCTCGAGGGCGTACGTCAGCTCATCTTTCTCTTGGTTGGGCACAAAGGCACCACTAGCAGAAGCATCTACAATATTAATAAGTCTTTGTGCTGCTGTTCTGATTTCCCCACCAATAATCGGCTCCCCGGTCTGTTGGTCCAGTGATCCCCCGTGCGTGAAAAACTAATTCTTGGAGCGTTCATGCCATTCGAGTGAAAATGGATGGATCCCTTTGGCAAGCAGGTCTGCTTCTATTCTTTGCCACTTTGGAATGGCACTCCTGTAGCCACCTGATCTCGTTTTATGATGGTATACCTTCTGCTAGGCATTCTATTGGCTCTTTCTCACCAGTTCCTCACCCTTTTCTGAGGTCTTGTACCTCACAAATTCAGGCCAGTCGTCCCTCAACTTTTTGTACAGGCTATTTTGACTAAAATCTGGAGTCAGATTCTTCTTGACAAATTCATTGTACAACTTCTTCTTCTAGGTCTAGAATTATGTGGCCATCTTCTTGAGAGCCCAACTTATAACTAGTTTTCTTAAATCTTCACCTGCTAGTAGATTGAAATGTGCAGTGATTGAATCCCAAAGAAGGTCTTTCTCTCGCTCAGAGACAAAACTGATCAGAGGATCATCCTTCTTCTTTTTCCATTCACGGACGCTGATCGGGACCCTGTCCCTAACAAGACCCCCACAGTAGTTTATGAACTTCTTTGCAATGTTTTTTGGCTAGAGCGGTTTGCCGGTATTAGGATCGACTTCTGTGATTTTGTAGTGGCCCTCTAATGGTTTTGTCGGGCCTCGTACACTTTTACTACTTTTCGTCAACGTAGTCAATCTAGTGGGCTACATACGTAGAAACACAAAGATTTAGTAATACATATATATAGGAATTATTGGAACTATGTTTAATTTCATATATATAAGAGATGCAAGATTATTAACAAATATACCTCACCAGCATTTTCTTGCATAGGATTTTGTTGCACAAGTTCTTGCTCATCTTCAAAATTCAGTAAGTATTGAGAGCCATCATCGAACTCCGGGTCTGCCTTGTTCTGGTTGGGGCCATATTGAGTGCCGGCATTGATAATATTCATCATGGCCTCATTCTGGTCGTAGTTGTCTTGCTGCTCGGCCATCTTAATTACCACAACTATATATAAATGAAAACCATAGACTAGTCATGCATATGCAAATGTAGCGAGTCAGTGGCTTAAACTTAAATAACTATATATAGACTTTAGGGATTATTATTTACGCCGAGCTCGATTTGGGTTTGGTTTTGTGCCTTGGTTAGGGTTTGGAGCGGATTCATGTCACACTAATTATAAAGAATCAAATTCAAATATATATAACTATATAGAATTCAGGGTTGTTATTTACGCCTTTGTTAGGGTTTGGAGCGGAGTTCAGCCAGGTTAGCGTTTGGAATGGAGCTTGGCCAGGTTAGGGTTTGGAGTGGAGCTCGGCTTGGTTACAGTGTGGAGCAGAGCTCGGCTGGGTTAGGGTTTGGAGCGAAGCTCAGTATATTAGGATATATATCAACATTAGTGTATATAAATATATGAAAATTCATGTCACACTAATAATATCAATATATCAAAATTCAGATATATATACCAAAAAGTTCATAGCACTAATAAAAACAATCTTTTCAATTGTGACAAAGATTCAAATATATTTCTACAACTATATATTATAGTACACTACTACATTTTCTCTATAATTCATAGCACTCAACATTTTTTCTATGTATATATATATATTAAAGTAAATTGCTACATTTTTTCTATTTTGTGTACAAATAAAATCTATCTATTTTTATATATTTTTCTATGCAGAAAAAAATAATATGCACACA
The DNA here is from genome assembly GCF_019320115.1 of Miscanthus floridulus. Lineage (NCBI taxonomy): Eukaryota > Viridiplantae > Streptophyta > Magnoliopsida > Poales > Poaceae > Miscanthus > Miscanthus floridulus. The sequence goes on along the minus strand of NC_089583.1, from coordinate 24,411,127 downwards.
CACACATCACACACACACTCATACACACACCACATATGCACACACTATTGCTCACATGTGCAAACGGGGTGGAGTTCCTCTGGCGAGCACGACGAGGGACGAGGACGACGAGCATGAGCATGAGAGCACATGGCGATCACAAGCATGGTGAGCACGATTGAGCACGGTGGGGCCGAGGTGCGCGCGACGTGCTAGCGCCCGGCCAAAAATGAGGACGATGAGCGCATGCGCGTAGAGCTAGCCGGGGACAAAGTTTGTGCCTGGATGATGCGCTCTGACGGCGAGGACGAGCGAGGGCGCCTTGGTGATGAGGCGAGGGCGCTAGCATGTGTGACGAGAGGCGGTGCTAGAGGCAGGTGCAGGGAGCCGATGATGACGAGGACGAGGATCCACGATGGCGGTGGATCCAAATCAGATCTGGGCGAGGGCGAGGACGATGGCGGTGGATCTAGATTTGGGCGCCGTGCACGAACGGGAGAGGCGCGAGCTAGGCCATCGGTGAAGACAGCTAGAGAGGTGCGTGGGTGTGGAGGCGATGCTGGAGGCGATGATGATTGAGCGGCGGTGACGCGGTGGCTCTCGGGCGAAGAAGACATGATGGAGGAGGGAAGAGAGGAGGCGACATATAGGAGAGACCTTTAATCCCGGGTGATGCCATGGTCCGGGACTAAAGGTCCTTTAGTCTCGGGTGATGGCTAGAACCAGGACTAAAGGCCTGACCTTTAGTCTCGGGTGCAGCCACGGCCCGGGAGTAAAGGGAATTTTGGGGGCCGCAAAAATGCAACCCATCTTTAGTCCCAGTTGGTTGATCCATCCGGGAGTATTGGTGGGCTACAGTTTGGCTTCCGTCGGTTTCCAAAAGTTTTTCCTTTTTTATACATCTCTTTTATATAAATATGCAGGGAGTTGTTAATTGCCTAGTAAATAAAATATTAGCCAAAAAATTACAAAAAAATTCCTCGACTTTGTTTTGCATTATTGTACACAAGAAAAATCTATAACCTAAACTCTTTTGTTTTACCATATAAATATTTAAGATAGTGTAAATAATAATCACAATTTGCACCATGCAAAAATGTACTACTTAATTAAAATCATTAAAACTATTGCTTTTTGATAGGAAATTAGTTTTCACATCTTATTAACGTTGATCATTTGGTTTTGAATCACACATTCTCCAAAGGAAATCCACCGTCAAGCAGAAAATTCATTTAAACCGTAGAAAATATGAAAACATGATAGAAAAATCTGAAGTCACGATTATTACATAATAGGTCTAATACATCACCATATCAAGTGGGAACAGTAATGAACTTCTTCTTGATGTATGTCCCTTAGTTATGATCATGTCGTAACCCTGGAGTGTCCTCATTATTTAGCAGGATGCTTGGGTCAGTGTTTACTGTGAAGGGTAGAATTCCATCATTCTTTTCATAATCTTTTGACATGTTAGACATGTCCTCGATTCCCACGATGTTTCTTTTCCATGAAAGAACTATGTGGCGCTTTGGCTTATTGTCTGAGTCGTTGTCATTGTTTTTCCCTTTCTTCGGTTTGGTAGACATGTCCTTCACATAGAACACCTGATTCACGGGAACAAAGAGACCTTAAAATAAGGTCCATAGTCTAGTTCCCATATCTCCTATATGCGGCCATAAGATGTTTCCTTATTCCTATTTGGGTCCGTGGCATCTATGCAGGACACCACTGTTTTGGTTGGTGCTCCTTTTATCTTGGGCTATTGTGTAAAATGTATTGCCATATATCTCGTACCATTTGAATGTTAGGATATGCCAAGATGGTTCCCTAGACAACAAGTATAGTTGCTCATCCAAACTCTCGTCACCCTGACATCGTTTTTGCAACTAACCACCAAAAGTTTCCATGTGCCGATGCATAATCCAGGCTTCAGTCCTCCCTGGGAATTCACCACGTACAATGTCCTTATGTACCTCGATATACGGATCCACCAAGGAGGAGTTTTGCAAAACTATGTAGTGTGCTTTACGGAAATAATCATACTCCTTGTTAATATATGCTTTCTTCCCTAGTGTGCCCTTTCCACTTAGTCTCCCCTGATGCCATGATTGAGGAACACCAATCGGGTCAAGGTCAGGAATAAAATCAACATAGAACTCAATGACCTCCTCTGTTCCATAGCCCTTGGCAATGCTTCCTTCTAGCCAAGCATGGTTGTGAACATATTTCTTCAGGACTCTCATGAACCTCCCAAATGGGAACATGTTGTGTAGGAACATAGGACCGAGAATACTAATCTCTTTGATCAATGGAACTAGGAGGTGCATCATAATATTAAAGAAGGATGGTGGGAACATGAACTCAAAGCTGACAAGACATTGGACCACGTCATCCTATAGCTTTGCTAGATGCGCTGGATTGATTGCCTTATGAGAAATTGTGTTGAGGAATGCACATAGTTTCACGGTGGCTAATCTTACATTTGGAGGTAGAATCCCTCTCAATGCAACCGGAAGCATTTGCATCATAAGCATGTGGCAGTTATGAGACTTTAAGTTTAGGAATTTCTTCTCTACCACATTTATTATCCCCTCCATTTGAGGAGAAGCCATATGGGACCTTGATGTTGTTTAGGCATTCAAACATGCTTTCCTTCTCTTCTTTGCTAAGAGTGTAACTGGCAGGACTTAAGTACTGGCATCCATCATCTACCTTCTCTGGATGCAGGTTCTCTCGTTCTTTCATACACTTCAGGTCCTGTCTTACTTCCAGTATGTCCTTAGACTTCCTATACACACCCATGAAGCCTAGCAGGTTCACAGAAAAATTCTTCGTCATGTGCATCACATCGATCGCACTGCGGACCTCTAGGACTTGCCAGTAGGCTAGCTCTCAAAATATGGACTTCTTCCACATGGGTGCGTGTTTGTTAGCATCATTCAAAATAGGTTGGCTGCCAAGTCCCTTCCCAAAGACTACTTGTACATCCTTGACCATATTGAATACCTCCTCACCACTACTATTGTCAGGCTTTATTTGGCGCTCTGTCTTACCTTTAAAATGCTTGCCTATCTTTCTTAGGGTGTGATTCAATGGAAGAAATCAATGATGGCCCATGTACATGATCTTTTGACATTTTTTCAAACATATACCTTCCATGTCATGAAAATAATGCATGCATGCATTATATCCCTTGTTTGACTGTCCTAAAAGATTACTAAGAGCAGGTCAATCATTGATTGTTATGAACAACAATGCTCGTAGGTCAAAGTGTTCCTATTTGTACTCATCCCACACACGTATGCCTGTGCTACTCCACAAAAGTATAAGTTGCTCAACTAATGGCCTTAGGTACACATCAATTTCGTTTCTAGGTTGCTTTGGTCCTTGGATGAGCACTGGCATCATAATGAACTTCCACTTCATGCACAACCATGGAGGAAGGTTGTAGATACATAGAGTAACAAGCCAAGTGCTATAACTGCTGCTCTACTCCCTAAAAGAATTCATGCCATCCGTACTTAAAGCAAACCTTATGTTTCTTGCGTCATCTGTAAACTTTGGGAATTCTTTGTCGATTGCTCTCCACTAGGACCCATCAGCAGGGTGTCTCAACATATCGTCTACCTTACGGTCTTCATTGTGCCATTGCAACAACTTTGCATGTTCTTTGTTTCTGAACAAACATTTCAAGTGTGGTATTATAGGAGCATACCACATCACCTTGGCAGGGATTCTCTTCTTAGGACATTCATTGTCGCCCTTAACATCGCTAGGGTCATCTCGCCTAATCTTATACCGTGATGCATGGCATACCGGGCATGCATCCAAATTTTCGTACTTGCCACGGTAGAGGATGCAGTCATTAGGACATGCATGTATCTTCTGGATTTCTAATCCCAAAGGGCAAGCGACCTATTTTGCTGCATATGTAGTGGCGGACAATTCATTTGCCTTCGGAAGCATCTTCTTTGTGATAGTCAATAACTCCCCAAATCCCTTGCCGGACACACCATTCTTTGCCTTCTATTGCAGCAATTCAAGTGTGGTACCTAACTTTTTTTGCCCCTCTTCGTAGGTCGGGTATAGCAATTTCTTGTGATCCTCTAGTATGCGCTCGAACTTGACCTTCTCCTTTTCACTTTCACATTCTCTCTGTGCATCATGGATGGTCTGACCAAGATCATCAGGGGGCTCATCTTCTGCCGCTACCTCTTCTTCAGCTTCCCCCATTGTAGTATCATCAAAGGCATCGTATTCAGCAAAACCACGAATAATAATGTTGTCATCATCCCCTTCTTCTTCTTCATCTTCTTCCATTATAACACCTCTTTCTCCATGCTTAGTCCAACAAATATAGTTTGGCATTAAACCCGATGTAAGCAGGTGTTCGTGTAGGATCCTTGAGCAAGAATAATCCTTCTCATTCTTACATTGAACACATAGGCAATACATGAAACCATTCCGCGTGTTTGCCTTGGCCACATTTATGAATTCATGCATGCCCCTAATGAACTCTAGGGAGCGGCGGTCCGCGTTGTACATCCATTGCCGATTCATCTGCATTACATAACGTACACCACATGATTAATTAATATCCTATACCACACAACTGTTTCACGTACTCTTGAACATTAATTTATTAAAGCCTTGATACAATGTAGACAATCCCAAATAGCACTAAACAAACTAAACCTACAATGCACTTCAGCAAAATAAGGATTTTGTGACCAATTCCAACTAAAACAGATAGATCATTCTTCTACTAGTTCACTGCCTCATCATACAAAGGTGCACTCTCATCAATCACCTCAGTCACCTTTGCAAGAGATTTTTTGGACGTGCTCAACATACTCTTCCTCCTAGTACCAACCATCACATGATCCAGTGCCATCCCACTAAAATTACAACAACAAATCAAGAACTTTAATCAAAATCGTCATGAAAGCTGGCTACAAAGCATAACAAAATATGACAAGAAAATTACTCACTTCACGATCCGGACACGTGTAGAAGATGCGCCCTTGGTTGGGACCCTTCTTCTTCACCCTATACTTCCTGACAGTCTTCTACCCACACTTGCCGCACACAATGAGAGGGAGGTCCGGCCTTAGTTGCTTAGGGACCCCATGCGAAGCTGAGGATCTGTACACCCGATTTTAAGAACAAAACCAGATACACACCATATGTGAGCCTAGGAAGTCAAATCTCACATATAGATATAAATAAGGGTAATATCAAAAGACAATGCTCAATATATAACATACTTAGTATAAAGGATATAACCTTAGACAGCAAACAACGGAAAGACAACTCTGATCTTCGGGTGAAGACTCCAATCCACAGGGATAACTGACTGGTTGATCACAAGCCTAATTCCTCCAAACTCTAGCAATCTGGTAACCATCCGGGATTTTTTTCCAAATATGTGAAAAATAAAGCAAGCGTAAGTACATGTCGTACTCAACAATTATAACATGGGGTTCTTGAGGCTCAAAAGGCTGACATTGATTTAACTACGATTAGCTTTTATTGAGTCATGATTTTAGCAATAGGGTGGCAACAAAGTTATCATAAGCCAATAAACACATGATCAGGTAAATATGAATAATGAATAGCATAAACAGTATTCATTAGTGAGCATCTTTATCATCAGTATCATTAGTGTTCATCATCATTAACCATTAATGATCATCTATTCTATAAATGTTCCAAGGCCACTCGTGACCATGAGCACGGCTAATATACCAGTTTTATACTCTGCAGAGGTTGTACACTTTCACTATGAGTCATGATTTACCCTTTCACTCGAGATAGCTAATCTCTTGACCCACTTCCAAGGAAGGTCGGCAGGGTTTACTATGAAGCCTTTTAAAGGTTCGTCTGACAAGTTAGGGCCATTCGATTCACTCGGCAAACAGATATAGAGCCCCCCTTGTTGATGGCACAATGACATGCAACCTATACATAAGGGGACAGAGGCCGCACTATACCCGATTCATCAAGCCATTCTTACGCCAATAAAGGTAACCACTAACAAGCTAGAAAAGGTCCTCATATTGAGCTAAAGCCAGAGTCATATAGCCCTCATAGCTGTACTGTAAGTTCCGGATGATCACTTACAGATAAGTCCTTAGGGAGAGGAGTCTAGAGCACCATAAAACAACCCAATGCTCTAGCCCCCTGATTCCATGTTGCTAAAAAGCATCTGTTAGTGTTTATTGCATATTACATTAGTCAAGCTACAAGATCATGGTCTTTAATTGAGCACTAGCATCATACTACCCAATGCAATACCCCATAGGTAACAAGACATAAGGTAACAAAGCACTAGGAAATCCTTAGTGGCAGTTAAGGTAGACACATGCAGTATGAATTAAATGATTAAAGGTGTATAGGACAACATAGAAGATCCCATGCTATACTTTCCTTAAACTTAGATCCTTCTTCTAGTTCAAACCTTCAAAGATCTGCTTCTTGTTCACCACGTATGGCTCACCGACTGAACATGATCATAGAGCACCACACAAGCATCCATGCAATCATACACAAAGTAAACAACAGATCTAAATTAGAATAGTACACCAAACATAAAGTTTGTAAAATGAATCTACATCTCACTACGAACACATAGACATGAAAAGTACTCTAATCAGAGCTATAACAAAAAAGTTATGAATTAAACAAGATTTCCTTTAATAAAATAATAGATTAAATCTAAACTCAAATTTCAAAAGTTGAAAATATATTTAACAATAGGATGAACATGTAGATTACTCAATTATGAATCTAACACGACTTGAATGGATCAAAACGGAGTTAAAATGAAGATTTTATGGCCTAAATAAGACTAGTGAGAAAACTATAAATAGATGAAAGCGTATTTTGGATCTAACCGAAGAAACTACATTTTCTAAAGAAGAAAACATATTTTGAATCGAACAGAGGGATTTTATGCTTTCTAAAAGGGAAAACATATTTTGAATCTACTAGAAAGAAACTACGCTTTCAGAATAGGAAAACGTATTCTGGAAGTGCGCCAGGGACTGTGGGTTATATTACGCGAAACTGCAGGGGCTCTTTTGCAAATAAACCCGGTGAAGGGGTACGGGCGATCTTGGACAATTGAATTGAATCTAGACTGCCTAGATTAGAAATGAGGGGGGGGGAGAGTCACCGGCTAAAGAAGAAAACCAGCGCGGCGGAGCTCCATTACCGGCAGCGAGAAGCTCCCCAGAGCGCTTTGTTTGGGCCCTAGAGGCCACGGTTTGACGAGCCGAGAGCACAAGGAATAAGAGGAGAAGACGGCGAACTCACCTAGGGCCTTCTTGGGGTCGACGTTGGATCTACGACGTCGGGCAGCGCGGCGACGACGGCGACGGCGAGAGGAGAAAAATCTAATTTACTACACGAGGGATTTCCCAAACTAGGGGCTCCCCTTACAGTTGTTTTGGTGTGCTTTGCCCAAGGGGTTAGTACATATTTATAGGGAGAAAAACTCACCACATCTACATCAACTAGCAATATGATACTAATTGATGTTGCACCCTCCATATTTACTAATGGACATCAATAATCATTAAAGCCCATTAGTAAATAAATGCATATGCCTTTGAGATTTATTAGGATTATTACACATGGGCTTTGAGAGTTGGTTAGAAAATGATATATATTATTTATTTTCGGAATTAATTAACTTCGTGAATAAAATAATTCTAGAAAAGTCCATAATTGATATTTAAGACACGAAAATACTCTGAGACCTCCGAAAATTTGGGGAAAATTCCCAGAGACACATTGCAACATAATGAACCCAAATAAAGTATTTGGAGCTCATGAAAAGATTATTGAGAACTTGGAACATAAAGATTAAGGTGAATGAGGTAGGAATTAAATTCTATAAAGAAGCTGGAAAATTCCTAGAGATATATATTCGTCTCCTAAACGTATTTAAAAAACACATATTTTGCACATAGAAACACAAGGTGCGACCGGCATGAATGCAATAAACACGTTTCCACCGTAAGATAAATTTTAATATAATGAAAAATTATTATTTTCCCATGTTTTCATGAGCATAAAAATACAAAATTAAATCATTTTAGCTCTATTTCAAGAGAAGCAAATTTTAGGGTGTTAAAGGACCCGAAACTAGTCACCATCTACGACTCTCTATACTCATTTTCATCGACTACTATAAATTTCTCATTTTATGAACCATGAAATTAAATGAGCTATATACTAAAAAACCTTTTATTTGTCTATTTCTAAACCAAGAAATGAGGCAATCAAAGTTGCATACTAGTTTTGATGAGCTACTATAAGATTTCTTCATCTACATATGCAAACTATCAAGTGATTTTGAGCTCAAATGGTATATAAATAAAAAATATCCACCATTATTCCCAATTTAGAAAACAAAAAATTTCTCTATATCTAGGCCATGAAATGAGGCAATGAAAGATGCATACTAGTTTTGATGAACTACTATAAGCTTTCTCCATCTTCATATTCAAACTATCAAGTGATTTCGAGCTCAAAGGGTATATAAATAAAAAAAATCCACCATTATTCCCAATCTAAAAAACCATAAATTTCTCTATTTCTAGACTACGAAATGAGTCAGGCTAGTGATGAAACATGGGAGGATGAAGTTGGTAACCTTTAGAACCGAAGAATGGATGGAGGAATGAAGTCTTCACCAATCCCGCAAGCATGAACTCCTTCTACGAGCAAGAACAGAGAGTAGGCGGAGAGCTTGAAATGACTCGGGCTAGAGGAGGAAGAAGGAGAAAGTATATAGCCCGGGACATGTAGTTCCGGTTTGTGGTATAAACCCAGACTACAGGTACAATTCTAGTCCCGGTTAGAGCTACCAACCTAAATTAAAGATTTAGTCACAGCTGGTAGCTCCAACTGAGACCGGAGGGTGACCTTTAGTCCCGGTTTGAGCCACCAATCGGGACTAAAGGTCCCCTCCTACTCCCCTCCTGCAATAGCTGTGCCTCTAGCCGTTGGACAGGGAACTTTAGTCCCGGTTGGTAGCTCTAACCGGGACTAATCCTGTCTTTAGTCCCGGGCCCAAAAATGATCGGGACTAAAGCCTAGAACGGAAAGTCTATTCTCTGCTAGTGTAGGAAATTTGGGATAAGAGTCACATCTAATTTTTCCAGATATACCATCTTAATCGATTTAGCATTCAGAAATAGGAAATTTGGAAACTATAAAACAAGCAAACAAACAATTTTGAATCTTGATTCCTGCTGACCGTGAGTGCCCAAAAGACTAGTAAACCAGATCAACACTCATCAGGATGGATCGGATTGGGGATCATGAGACTGGAGATGTGGAGAGCAGGCCAGCATGCACGGCAACCTAAGAGCTCCAAGCCAGGCAGAGAGCGACGACGTCGACGCACGCAGCTCTGGATTTCCGGATGGCAGATGAAGCGATGAGCGATGACATTGACTGACGTGTAGTTCCACCTCTGAGCTAGAGTATCCGGTCCCCAAAGGCCCTTGCTCAAACTCGTGCGATCTTGTATCGGGAGAGGTAGATAGTTCCATTGATCCAACATCTTATGGTCACTGTCCATTAAGACTTGCCCAAGATGGCAGATAGCAGTGAAACAGTGGTAGGCTATTTCCTGACACCTTCCTTTCCTATGGAGGATGATTTTGCGTCTATGTTTTCACTATGCACTTTCATTCTTCTCTACTCCAGTGTATACATATATAGTAGCTGTCGACCGGGTAGGGGCATACAATGCCAGTATCAAGGTGCAGTGGCACTCGCAAATTAAAGCATATCTACTGCATTCAGTCGTGGTCATATATATGTCGTAACTACGATCTGAAATGGTTCGAACCTCCAGCAAAATATCTGTCCTTCATTTTGAGATATAAAGATTTGTCACAAGGTTCCCCATTATAGCATCAATTTTCTTCACCGGATTAATGCACACTAGTATAAATAGCTATGCAGTCTCCACTATATATTTATCTTCAATACCAACAGACAGCGTAATCGGCTGGGGCTGCCTGGCTGGCTGGGCTGACCAGCCCCCTCCCTTACATGGACACTGTTCCAATAAATCAGCCAGCAGTACTTCTCTCTCACATAAACGAATCAGCAACGATACGAACTAGCCAATCGAATAGGTTGAGATTATATTGCTACATGCATACACTTGCATCTGTATGTACAAACTACAAAGTACCACAAGCTACTTTAAATGGGTTAAGCTTGGGAGTTCTTTCAATTTTTGATCCAATAATGCCTCATAAAAGGGCAAGCCTTAGAAATTTTCTTTCGAACACAATCAATTTTGAAGACATTTAGTAAATTGGAAAAGGATGTGGACACAATGAAACTTTTCAGAGTGCAGAAGTTCAGTTCTGCACAGTTCTTGTAAATGTACGTGCTGCTAATATGACATTGTGGTGTAGCTCTGCAATCTCTATTGTGTTAGGGCGTGTTTAGATCTAAATTTTTTTGGGGTTTTGGCTACTGTAACAGTTTCGTTTTTATTTGGCAATTAGTGTCTAATTATGGACTAATTAGGTTCGAAAGTTTCGTCTCACGATTTCTCACCCAAATGTGCAATTAGTTTTTTTTCGTCAACATTTAGTACTTCATGCATGTGCCGCAAGATTCGATGGGATGGATACTGCGCAAAAAATTTTAGGAACCAAACAGCCCTTAACCTCCAGCCCTCGGTTGGTAATCGGCTTTGAAAAGGCAGCCGGGACCACTGGGCAACTTTTATTTCGTTCCTTTTGATGCTTGGCTGTCACCCAAGGAGGGCACGAGCACCGGAACTTTATGTTCTGTGGTAGTCACCAGAAAAAAAAGAAAAAGTCTACTTAACTCCTACCTATCAACTATAGTCTACTTCACTTCCAAACTATAAAATCGTTTATTTTACTCCTTGAATTTTTTAAAACCGTCTATTTTATCCTCTGGGAAATTTTCGACGGTGGTGCTACAGTAACAGTGGTTTCACCTTTCCTTTTTTTATTTATTTTCGCTGAATTTTGAAAAATCATAGTAAATCACAGAAAAATCATAAAATGAAAAATCCAATTTTGTTGGACTCCACATGAGTAGATCTACACAATGAACATATAATATGATATGCTTTAGTACAAAATTTTTGCTGTAGTTTTAGATTAATTGGAAAATCCAATTTTGTCTATAATTAATTGGAACAATTCATAGCTGCAGCTTCTGTGGTCCAATTATGATGAAATTTTTATGGTAGGCTAATTATTGTATGCTTGAACTATAGTAAAAATTTCGTACTCATTGGACCATGTATAACTTAGTTATAGATAAAATTCAATTAATTACAGACAAAATTAGATTTTCTAATTAATCTAAAGATACAGCAAAACCTTTGTACTAAAGCATACCACGTTATATATTAACTATGTAGATCTACTCATGTGGAGTCTAACAAAATTGGATTTTCCATTTTATGATTTTTCTATGCTTTACTATGATTTTTCAAAGATTCAGCGAAAATAAATAAAAAAAGAAAAAGATGAAACCACAGGTACTGTAGCAAACCAATGTTACTGTAGCAACCACAGTCGAAAACCGCCTGTAGAGGTAAAATAGACGGTTTTGAAAAGTTCAGGAGGTAAAATAGACGGTTTTATAGTTTGGGGGTGAAATAGACCATACTTGATAGGTGGGGGTTAAGTAGACTTTTTTCTAAGAAAAAATGATGCCATTTAGACAATGCAACAACCGAGGCGGTCAGTCCTACGACGCAAGCCGCGTAAAATTCTGTAGGCTCCGTAGCCACTTAATCTTTTAAATTGTATATTTTAGTCCTTATTTAGTTCTACCTTAACTTTTAAAAAGTTGCTATAGTACCTGTCACATCGAATGTTTACAGTCCGTACATGAAGCATTAAATGTAGACGAAAAGAAAAACTAATTGCATAATTTGGTGGGAAATTGCGAGACGAACGTTTTGAGCCTAATTAGTCCATGTTTAAACACTATTTACCAAATAAAAACGAACGTGCTACAGTAACCTCAAAATCCAAATTCCTAGAACTAAACAAGGGCTTATTTGGGCCATGGTCCCCCGAACAAGAAAACGTCAGGGCCTTGTTTAGATTGCCTCAAAATTCTAAGTTTTTTCGCTCTCTCTTTATCACATCAATTTTTGGACGTATGTATGGAGCATTAAATGTAGGTAAAAAAAATAACTAATTGCACAGTTTAGTTGTAAATTACGAGACGAATCTTTTGAGCCTAGTTAATCCATGATCGAATAAAGTTTATCAAATACAAACGAAACGTGCTATAGTGTCCAGATTATAAAAATTTGCAATCTAAACAAGGCCCAGATTGAAGTCCTCCGCAACACGCACTCGAGTTGCTGCCTCCGCAACACGCCCATGTTTTGTTCCAACTCAAAATCATAAAAAGTGTTATATAGTAGCCATCACATCGAATGTTTGCGGTCTGTATATGGAGCATTAAATGTAGGTAAAAAAAATTAATTACACAGTTTGGTGAAAAATTACGAGACGAACATTTTAAACCTAATTAATCCATGTTTAAACATTAATTATCAAATAAAAACGAAAATACTATCATAGCTCAAAATTCCAACTTCCTAAAACTAAACACCGCTGTAGCCTCTGAAGGCAGATCTGACCTCCTGCGACACCACTATTCGATGTGACATGGCTACTCAGTGCCTACGTGGAGGTTGGGGGCAGCACTCCAGCGTGGTGTGCTGGGGAAGCACTGACCCGGGCTGCCAATGTTTGAAAACGACGAATGGTTGGAAAGGCGGGAGCTAAAGCTGGAGCTGGAGTCATTGGCCCTTACCCGCAGTGCGTATTACCTTCATCGTAAACATTAAATCTTAATGTTTTAGGCTATTTTGACTGATTGAAAGATACATGAAATGACCATGGATGCTCCTATTAAAGCAAGGCTAATAATGTAGCCTTCTTTTAGCTGTATGTAAACTTATAGGCAATCTATCAACCCACTCGTATAATAGTTAGCTCACTTGTTTGTCTCACAGAATTTCTTGTTTCTTATGCATAAGCCGGCTGTAAAGATTATAGCTTGTTTCTCTTCTCCCTCCTCCACTCTCTCTCTCTCCACCTCAGCATACAACCCACTTACATTCGCTTATTATATTTGTTCTTAATCAAGTGCGGGAGTATTTTACAGCCTGTTCGGCTGGCTGGGCTGGAACGTGGATTATTTATTGCTGACTGGTTTAGTTAAAAAAATATTATTCCAGCTTATAATCTATGATCATATACGATCGTTTATGGCCTGCCGAACAGGCGGTTAGTTCCCAAATGCTAGGAAGGCTATGATTGGGGAAAGGTTGATTGAATGCACATGTGGGTCCTACTAAGTGTCTAAATACTATACAATGATGTGTGTGTTTTGTGGGAGAAAATCAAAATGACAAAAAAATTTCAATATGAAGAGAGTACATTATACGGCATCCTTGGCGATAGTGAAGTCGAGTCATCGCACTAGTAGAGAACAGACCTTTGATCCTCGGCCAAAATGGGCTCTAGTCCCGGAATTTTTTGCCCCCGGGACTAGAAATACCTTTAGTCCCGGTTGGTGGCTCCAACCGGGACTAAAGGTCCCTGCCCAACGGCTACTGCGCTAGACAGAGGTGGCAGGGACCTTTAGTCCCGGTTGGAGCCACCAACCGGGACTAAAGGTATACTTTTACTCCCGGTTGGTGGCTCCAACCGGGAGTAAAGGTCTACTCCCGGGCCGTGGCTGCGCCCGGGGTTGGAAAGTTACCTTTAGTCCCGGTTGGATCTATCAACCGGGACTAAATGTTCTCCCTTTATAAATCGGCCGTCTCCTCCTTCCTCCCCGAGCCCGAGCTCAGCACATTTTGAAGCTCACTGTAGTAGTGTTCTTGCTTCCTCCCTCCCTCCATTGTTCCTCCATCCATTCTTCGATTCCTCCGTCGATTCTTCAGTTGTAAAGGTTACCAATCTCATATTCTCATTTTTTACCATTTTCTTATGCCATTTTATTCACTATATATATTTATGGTTCTTTATTGTGGTTTTTTTTCATTTGTAAGCAATTTGAGCTCAAAATCACTTTAAGCTTGCATATTTACATGAAAGAAGGTTAAAGTATATATAAATATAAAGTTAGAAAATAGTTAGAAAATTATAGCAAATCCTTACTAGTTGAACTTGTGGACCGTGTTCAGGTCGGCGAGGATGTTCTCTGCCGAGCGGTAACGGACGTCAAGGAGGAGCTTTGATTCTACGAGGCAGAGCGATAACGGTCGTGGAAGACCGTGTTCCCTTCCTCGTAGAATCGGAGCTCTTCCTTGACCAAGTACGGTGCCGTCCGGTGGAGAAATCCTCGCCGAGCTGATCACGTAAGCAAGGTCAACTAGTACGGATGGTTATTTATTCACATGTCCCGATATCGTCGTAGTAGTCTGTCAATCACCGTACCTAAACGTAGTATATATAAATAAAAACTTAGAAAATAGTTAGAAAATTATAGAAAATCCGTACTAGTTGAACTTGCGGACCGTGTTCAGCTCGGCAAGCATGTTCTCTGTCGAGCGGTAACGGACATCAAGGAGGAGCTTTGATTCTACGAGGGAGAGCGACAACGGTCGTGGGAGACCGTGTTCCCTTCCTCATAGAATCGGAGCTCTTCCTTGACCAAGTACGGTGCTGTCCGGTGGAGAAATGCTCGCCGAGATGATCACGTAAGCAAGGTCAACTAGTACGGATGGTTATTTATTCACACGTCCCGATATCGTCGTAGTAGTCTGTTATGTGTGTACATTCCCATTCTTCTGTTAATTTGTGGAAATATCATATGAATTACTTACCTGCCGAAGTAAAAGACGAGAACACAATGACCATTAAAAATATCATTGTTTAGAGATCTAGATAATTTTATAGTTTGTTAATTTTATTTGTTTATAAAAGAAGAAATTTATAGTGTATTAAAAAATGAGTATAGAGAGTAGATGGCAACTGCTTCCGGGTCCTCGGCCTCTCATGGGTTTCCAAAGCGACTTAGGCCGGGCCTTCCTCTCATTCCATGCGGCAAGTGTCGTGATGAGACGAAGATTGTGATGGAGTACCGAGTGAAGAAGGAGGGTCCCAACAAGGATCGTATCTTCTACAAGTGTCCGGATCGCAATGTGAGTTATTTTATCGTATTTAATGATTATGGTTAGTTTATACCTATTTTCATGATGGTTGTGATTAAAGTTCTAATTTTTTATTTTAATTTCAGTGGGATGGCAGTGGACGATGTTCAGGCTTCTACTGGGAGGAAGAGTATGTTGAACTCGTGCAAAAATATCTTGCACAACAGGCAGATACGGCGGCTAATGAGGCAGTGATCCAGCCGAAGAAGCCCAAAGATGTTGCACAATCGGAGGATCTGTCTGTTTTAGTTGAGATTGGTCGCGAAATCCTTGTGCTCCTGAAATGTATTTTAGCTTTAGTTCTTTTAGTGGTAGTTGGGATTGTCTACATTGTAGCGATGCTTTCATAAATTTGTATCTTTTGTGGTGGCACGCATGTTGTATAAATAATTAATTATGATCTAGGTTTTAATATGATATTTATGTCATGTAATGCAGATGAGCCGTCATTGGATGTATAATGCTGATCGCCGCTCACAAGAGTTCATTGACGGCATGCATTCTTTATTACGTGCGGCCGAGACAAACAAACGCGACGGTTTCATGTGCTGCCCATGTGCCATATGTAAGAATACGGTGGAATATCCTTGCTCAAAGACTCTTCATTCACACTTGTTCAAGTCGGGTTTCATGCCAAACTATATTTGTTGGACAAAGCACGGAGAAACCGGTGTTGTAATGGAAGAAGATGAAGAAGAACAATGGGACGACAATGATATTATTCCTGATGGTGCGTGCTTCAATGATACTGCAATGGGAGAAGCTGAAGAAGAGGTAGCCGCAGAAGATGAGCCGGCTGATGATCTTTGTCAGGTCATTCGTGATGCACAAAGAGAATGTGAAAGTGAAAAGGAGAAGATCAAGTTCGAGCGGATGCTAGAAGATCACAAGAAATTGTTGTACCCAACTTGTGATGCAGGGCAGAAAAAGTTGGGAACCACACTAGAATTGCTGTAATGGAAGGCAAAGAATGGTGTATCTGACAAGGGATTTGGAGAGTTACTAAAAATCCAAAAGAAGATGCTTCCGAAGTACAATGAATTGCCCGCCACTACCTACGAAGCAAAACAAGTTCTCTATCCTATGGGGCTAGAAATAGAGAAGATACATGCATGTCCTAATGACTGCATCCTATACCGTGGCAAAGAGTACGAGAAATTGGATGCATGCCCGGTATGCCATGCGTCGCGGTATAAGATCAGGCGAGATGACCCTGGTGATGTTGAGGGCGAACGTCCACGTAAGAAAATCCCTGCCAATGTTATGTGGTATGCTCCTATAATACCATGCTTGAAACGTCTGTTCAGAAACAAAGAACATGCAAAATTGTTACGATGGCACAAAGAAGACCGTAAGGTAGACAATATGTTGAGACACCCTGCTGATGGGTCCCAGTGGAGAGCAATCGACAGAGAATTCCCGGAGTTTGCAAATGACGCAAGAAACTTAAGGTTTGCTTTAAGTACAGATGGTATCAATCCTTTTGGAGAGCAGAACAGTAGTCATAGCACTTGGCCTGTTACTCTAAGTATCTACAACATTCCTCCTTGGTTATGCATGAAGCGAAAGTTCATTATGATGCCTATGCTCATCCAAGGCCCGAAGCAACCTTGCAATGACATCGATGTGTACCTGAGACCACTTATTGATGAACTTCTCATTTTGTGGAATAAAGAAGGTGTACGTGTGTGGGATGAGTACAAACAGGAACACTTTGATCTGCGAGCATTGTTGTTCGTAACAATCAATGATTGGCCTGCTCTAAGTAATCTTTCAGGACAGTCAAACAAGGGATATAATGCATGCACACACTGCTTCGGTGATATTAGAGGTGTATTCTTGAAAAAATGTCGAAAGGTCGTGTACCTTGGCCATCGTCGATTTCTTCCTGCAAATCACCCCGTAAGAAAGAAAGGTAAGCATTTTAAAGGGAAAGCAGACCACCTGACCAAGCCTCGCAACCGAACCGGTGAGGATGTACTCGATATGGTCAATGATGTGAAAGTCGTCTTTGGAAAAGGACATGGAAGCCAACCTATTCCGAAAGACGCTAACGGTCATGCACCCATGTGGAAGAAAAAGTCCATATTTTGGGACCTACCCTATTGGCAAGTCCTGGAGGTCCGTAGCTCGATCGACGTGATGCACCTGACGAAGAATCTTTGTGTGAACCTGCTAGGCTTTATGGGTGTGTATGGAAAGCCTAAGGACACATTTGAAGCACGACAGGACCTGCGTTGTTTGAGAGAAAGAGACAACCTGCATCCAGAGAAGACAGATGATGGACGCCATTACTTACGTCCTGCTAGCTACACTCTAAGCAAAGAGGAGAAGGAAATCATGTTTGAATGCTTAAACAACACCAAGGTACCATCTGGATTCTCCTCGAATATAAAGGGTATTATAAATGTGCCAGAGAAGAAATTCTGTAACTTAAAGTCCCATGACTGTCACGTTCTCATGACGCAATTACTTCCAATTGCATTAAGAGGAATTCTACCTCCAAATGTACGTCTAGCCACCGTGAAGCTATGTGCATTCCTCAATGCAATTTCTCAGAAGGCAATTGATCCAACTGATCTAGCTAAACTACAGAATGATGTGGTTCAATGTCTCGTCAGCTTTGAGTTAGTGTTCCCTCCTTCCTTCTTTGATATTATGACACACCTCCTAGTTCACCTAGTCAAGGAGATTTTCACTCTCGGTCCTGTGTTCCTACACAACATGTTCCCCTTAGAGAGATTCATGGGAGTCCTAAAAAAATATGTTCACAACCGTGCTCGCCCAGAAGGAAGCATCGCCAAGGGCTATGGAACAGAAGAGGTCATTGAGTTCTGTGTTGACTTTATTCCCGACCTTGACTCGATTGGTGTTCCTGAATCGAGACATGAGGGGAGACTAAGCGGAAAGGGGACACTAGGGAGGAAAACATATATTGGTACGGATGATGATTATTTCAATAAAGCGCACTACACAGTTCTACAGAACTCCTCTTTGGTAGATCCGTATATTGAGACACACAAGGATCTCTTACGATCCGAGTTTCCAGGGAAGACTGAAGCTTGGATTACGCATAAGCACATGGAAACTTTCGGCGGTTGGTTGCGAAAAAAATGTCAAGGTGATGAGAGCATCCATGAGCAACTGTATTTATTGGCTATGCAACCATCATGGCATATCGTCACATACAAAGGGTACGAGATAAATGAGAACATATTCTACACAGTAGCCCAAGATAAAAGGAGTATCAACCAAAACAGTGGTGTCCGCATAGATGCCACAGACCCGAATGGGAATAAGCAGACATATTATGGACGCATAGATGAAATATGGGAACTAGAATATGCACCTACTTTGAAGATCCCATTGTTATATAACCTCTGCTATATAACCTCCAGCGCCTGGCAGATCGATCCGCTCGTCTTCTTCCTCGTCGAACACCGCCGCCCTCTTCTTCCTCGCGCCGCGTCCGTTCGCCTTCCGTGACACCGGCGCCGCCGTCTTCTTCCTCGTGCGGCCTCCACCGCGCGCGCCCGTGCCCCTCCTCCGCGCTTGCCCGTGGCCCTCCACCGCGCCCTCCTCCGCGCCCGAGGCCCTCCACCGCGCGTTGCCCCACCGCGCCGGCCCGAGGCCCTCCAGTACGTACACTGCCGAGCTTCGAGGTGATATATTCGTCGATCTCTTTGTACATTCGTCTGAGCCCTCCACTGCCGAGTTATAGATCACGTCGAAAACTACAACTTTGGTGTAAGCCATGTCAACGGTCGAGGTCGATTGAAAATTCCAAATTTTGAATCACAAAATCTAGAAACTAAAAATGAATATTTGGAACTCTAAATGATTTTAAATAAAAACATATCTTAAGGCAAGTTTTGAATATTTGGAACTCTAAATGACAAGTATAATTAAGGATCACCAATGAAATTACTTTAGAAATTAATTAGATCGATGTAAATCCATGGCTTGTATAATAAACACGCTATATATTATTTGGAAACAACGCTACGAACCATCCGCTAATGATCCAGCCCATCAACCGCCATACATTCATCACTATATGATATGCCATTATTTCAAGATGCAGTTTCAATAGAAGAATTTTTTCTATCTTCATAGATCAATGTTTGTTAACGAAATTTTATCCAAATATATTCATGTAGGGTCTTTTTTTTAAGGATTTGTTGTAGGATATATAATGGTCAAATAGGAACTCAATTTTGATACCCAGTTTGTAAACTAAGCTTTTTTTAGTTTATCAAAAATATCACATGTTTCTTCATTTGTGAACTTTGAATATACAGATATAATATATTAATGTTGCTAAAGTAATATGAGCATTACATATTTTTTTCCGGGAAGACTATCTTCAAACTTTATATCATAGCATCAGAGATCGCCTGTAGAAGAAGAAAATAAATTCTTATCATTTCAGAAATAGTAATGGTTATATGAGCAATAAGACACATATACTTACATTTCATAATGACTTATACTTATATTATTAACATAGAATTTTCTCATATGATGAATGACTACATGGTTGATCACATGGTACATAGGATCACAACATCACGCACCGACACCGCCCTGGCCCGCCTCACGTCGTCGTCGTCGTCAGCACGCCGGCCCGCCTCACGTCATCGTCGTCAGCACACCGGCCACCGCGCCGACACGTATATATACGTCATTTGTATTCATATGCATTTTGTCCATGCGTTTCTATGTATACGGCGGAGCACCGCCGCCCTCGTTCACCCATGTGTACAGACATATATACGGCGGAGTGGAGCACCGCCACTCTTGTCACACCGCCCTTTCTCGTGCCCTAATTCGCCCTAGTACCGACGTAGTTCGTCCTAGTGTGGCGAATTGCGTCCGTGATCGAGGGGCAAGATTTAATAATGCATATTGTTTGTAGATTTTACGCATGTAATAAGCAAAGATTTGACGTAC
The DNA here is from genome assembly GCF_019320115.1 of Miscanthus floridulus. Taxonomy (NCBI): domain Eukaryota; kingdom Viridiplantae; phylum Streptophyta; class Magnoliopsida; order Poales; family Poaceae; genus Miscanthus; species Miscanthus floridulus. Next base: position 24,390,990 of record NC_089583.1, on the reverse strand, counting down.
TATATATTGGTTTTGTTTTTTGAAGCTAGATGGCCGACCCGAGAAATATGGATGAGGAGGAGTTGATGATGAATTTGATCAACACTGGCACTCAAGTTGCCGGCGATGATGGTGCTAAAAATAACGTGCAAGAGGATGTAGATGACGGGAGTCAGTACTTAGCTCTTGAACAAAATGAGCAACAACATATTGGCCAAGTATATATTTTTTATTATTAGCTATATATATATATTATCATATGTCTTATGTGTGCTCATGACATTAAAAATAATGTTTATGTTTTGTAGCCCTCTGGATCGACATCAACAACTACAACGAAGAGTAAAAATGTTCGAGGTCCCAAAAAGCCATTGGAGGGTCGCTTCATCATCTCGGAGTTCAATGTGGATACAGGAGAACCGGGGGGGCCGAATAAAATGAAATTTGTGCACCACTGTGGTTACCTTGTACGGGACCGGCTCCCGATTAGTACCCGTGAATGGAAGAAGAAGACCAATGCTCCTCATATCAGTTTTGTCTCCGATAGTGACAAGGCGTTAATTTGGAATGATGTCTTGGTACATTTCACGCTCCAAACAGATGATTATGATGATATAATAGATGGTGATGAATTGAAGGAGCGAGTTAGGGATTGGGCAATGAAGAAGATGGCCACCCAGTTTCAGACTTGGAAGAAACACCTATACACGACGTATGTCAAGAAGAACATAGCACCAGATTTTACTGTCCCAGGCCCGATCTCAAAGCAGAGGCCCTATTAGGATGAGTTTGTACAGTACAAGACTTCGGAAGAGGGTGTGAGTCGGGTGATAAAGAACCAACGTAATGCCCAACAGAAGACATACCACCATACCTTGGGATCAGGTGGCTACCCGACTGCCATTAAGAAGTGGAACAAAATGGAAGCAGACCTTCTTGCCAAGGGTATCAGACCAGAATCACTCGAGTGGGGAGAACGTGCAAAGAATTGGTTTTTCGCTCATGGGGGAACACTAGACCAGGAGACAGGGAAGTGCGTTTATGGCGCAAGACTGCAAGAAGCAGCAGAAAGATTGTTTTATGCTCAGAGAGCTACTGCTAGTGGTGCGTTCAGGCCCAACAGAGAGAAGGATGAGCTGACATACGCCATCGGGACTATTGAACATGGTGGCCGAACTAGAGGCAAAGGAAGTGTCTCATGGGAGCATGGATTCCCTCAGGACAGACCTTCCTACAGAAGTCGCCAGAGAAAGAAGGAAGAAGAGGCACACCGGCTCCAGAGGTTGGAGGAAGCGGTGCGTGAAGCACAGGAGCGGGAAAAAAACCTTGAAGCGAGAATGCAGGAGGAAATCAAAAGGCAAGTGCAAATAGCAGTGAGTGCAAGCAAGCAGGCATCAGAGCCAGGAATCAACATTAGCCAATCTGTTCAGTTCAAAAGCAGCTGCGCTTCCACGGAGATACCAAATCAAGGGGACACAGGACTGCGCTTCCCTGTGGATGACGTCACTGAACCTTGTACAACGTGTGAGCTACACATTCCGAAGGAGAATTCCACAATCAAGGTGGCTATCGGTCTTGTTAATCCTATCGACCGAACCAAGACACCAAGGATTCATGGGAATATAATCCAAGAAGGATATGCCTCCATCTCGGTAGATAAAGCTGAAAAAGGTTTTAGTGATTTGCCTCTTGACATTCCTGGAGGTGATGGCGAGAAGACTCTAGGAGAAGCGGAGAAGACATTCATTCTATGGCGCAAGCGCTACATCATCATTCCAGGGATGTCGGCTCCACCTCCTCCTGAACTACCTCACCATAGGTACGTGCGGATGAAAACACTACATCATTAATTTGTATTGGCTTAAATAATTAACAATCTGCTCATAATAATATGTCATTCCTTTTTTTGTAGCAGATCCTCCCCCAACCTAAATCCAATTGTTCAATCGCCAGATCATCATAGTGCTTTGTACGATGACATTGTGTTGGAAGACGAGGCTACATCCACACCCTCTCCAAGGAGGTCTCCAACGCTGCAGCCGACACCTCCAAGGAGGTCTCCAACGCCGCTGCCAACACCTCCAAGGAGGTCTCCAACGCCTCCCCCGCCCCCGCCTACCAAGAAGCCTAGCAAGAGGCCAGCCCCTCAAACGAAGAACCAGTCCCCGCCTGCAAAGAAAGCCACCGTGAAACCAAGGGCTATTCCCAAAATAATATCTGAAGAGAAGGAAGAAGGAACTGATGCATATAAAAAAGACATGTCTAGATTCTATGACAAACTTAAAATGAATCAAGAAGCAAGGAGAAACCCAGAGAAACTGTACTTCTTCGTAGCTCCGGATATTTTAAGAAAAAAGGTGTCTTCTTACCAGCATCAACAGCGGGAATCTCGTAAGCCGTCCAAATCAACGTTATCAGACTATGACCGCACTCTCACCAAGTCAATTGAGGTGGCACAGAAAAAGAAGCGGGCAGGGAAAGGAGTTGCCCAACTCGGACAACAAGCACACCAATCAATCCCCCCGCTAGTTGTTGGTAATGAATATGGTTCGAATTTAGGATTAATGCATCAGACAAACATACCTCCGGATGTCGATTTGGATCACCTTGGTGAATTTCTTGATGAGACTGGTCTCGACCTTTACCAGATGTTTGGTGATGGAAACATTGAGAGTGCGGCGGAGGTTGATATTTGGAAGAAAAAATTTGTACTAGGCCAGAGTCTATACAACCCTCAAGCCTTATCTGATCTGGGGACGCAAATGTACCTGCTAAACAAGTGGTACATGCAGGCGTCTACCAGTGGAGACTTCTGCGTTGGTGTCAGAATTAGAGACGAACATTGGTTCCGTGGCGATGATGTTATGTATGTTGACTTTGTAGAATTTCATCAACTATGCCACCTGACCTCTCTGGACAAAGTTATCATTAGCTGCTATTGCCTGTAAGTAATAATTCTTTCGATCCATTATTAAACTCATCATATGTGTGTATATGCATATAAATTATCCTAACAAGTACTATATATATGCAGATTTACAATGACAGAGCTCAGAAAGGAAGGCTGCAATGAAATTGGTTTTGTTGATCCCCATATAGTATTCAAAGACCCAATTACTCCAATGACTAATTGGAAGTCTGAGTCAGCGAGTAACCTCATGAACTTCTTAGTGAACCAACGCCACAAGAAGGATATACTCTTTCCCTATAACTTCAAGTGAGTGTTAATCATGTCGATCATAGCCTTAATGGCTCATATGTTGATTCTAGTTAATTAATGAGTGTTATGCGTTATATCCTATAAACACATGCAGCAATCACTGGATATTGATGGACATCGATCTGGTGAAAAGTCACTTGATAATCTATGACTCGATGAGAAAACCACAACAAGACTACCAAGATATGATAGATATTATCCAGAGGTAATTTCGGGATCTCTAGCAACTATATATACACACAAACATGATGATTAACTATATCTGATGACGTGGCAAATTTTTTATTGGGCAGTGTTTGGAAAACCTTTATTGAGAAGCAACACATGGAAAAATGCAAAGCGCCACTGAATGTAATCCCATTGAAAGTAAGTCCCCTGAATCGCATCATCTTTATTAATTAAACATATAGCTTTCACCGGATCACCAGATTGGATGACAAATCTTTTTCTCGTAAAGTGGTGTCTGAGGCAGGAACAGGGGAACAACTACTGTGGTTACTATGTTTGCAAGTTTATCAAGGTGCTCTCCCAAAGAACTCCTACAGAGAGACTCAAAGTACGTTAAAAATACACTATATATTCATTTAATTATTATTATTGATTGTGTTACTATGTCTTTATATATATATATGTACATATATTAATTTATTTTCCTTTAATTCAAACCTGTAGACTCGATGGTTGGAGGAAAAGGTCATACGGCAAGACCAAATCAAAGCAATTCAAGAGTCTATAGCCGGATTTATTAATGAGCAGGTCATCGATTCCAAGGGCGAGTTCTACTTCGACCCAACACTGCCATTGAAGCCAGCTAGAGGATGAGAAGAAACTTGTTATGTCACAACAACTATAATGCAATCTTTTGTAATATATGCACATGAAATAATATAATGTAAAATACACATATGCATGCATGCATGTAAATATATATATGATGCATGCATGCATATATATATATATATATATATATATATATATATATATATATATATATATATATATATATTTCTATGCTTGAATTGTGTGATTTAATACGTTCATTGTGCTTGAACCGAAACATACTATATGCGCGTATAAATATATAATTAGCAGCGTACAATACGACTTCGAAAACCTATTTTGAAAAGAAAACAAAAAAATGAAAAGAAAAGAAAAAAGAAAAAAACCTTTAGTCCCGGTTCGTATTACCAACCGGGACTAAAGGTGCCGGCCATCGTGGCATGTCAGGAGGCACCTTTAGTCCCGGTTGGTGTTACCCACCGGGACTAAAGGTCCTCCTTTAGTCCCGGTTCCTGACCCGGGACTAAAGGACCCCCCTTTAGTCCCGGATGCTTGCTCCCGGGTGGGGAACCGGGACTAGAGGGGGTTCCCCACCGGGAGTAAAGCTCTGTTCTCTACCAGTGTCGGTGAAACCGAAGAGAGGATGACGTGACAACTAAATTGGAACATCGACTGTAGATAATCCTCATGTACCTGTGCTGCAGCTTCTAAGCTCTGCTACTGCAGTTCAAGCGCACATAACTGTTGACTAATCCTTCTGTTAACGAAGCCCATGCTAAGCCATGTTCACAAAAATGTGATTGTTAACTAACTGTTTCATACAAGTGTCGTGGCCTTCCAAAGCGGTACAGTTGATGACTGTAGTACTAGAAGTATTTGACATGCTCTAGCTCTGCTAGCGCTTTGTATTGGTTTTGCAGTCACTACAGAACGCACATTGACATTGGTGGTTAACCCACATGCCGCACGCTGTTCTGAATCCAGAGTTACCAACTGGCCGGTAACCTATTCATTGCTATTCAGCACGATTGTAAGCCTGAGTGCTCTAGTCTTTTCGAGCCAACACCATCTGCTCCTGGCCTCACTGATCATGCATGCTCCATCTCCATCGAGATGGACTTGTTCAATCTTATCTCAGGCAAGGTCGGCATGCTTCCATCTATGGTTGCATGGTAGTGAGCAATATATAGCCAAATGGAGTAGTGGCTTCTTTCCTGATGCCTCCATTTTCTCTTCTCTTCCTCGTCCCTTTGTTAAATTCTATGGTTGGTACTGGTGTTTATATAAAGGTACGTGTTTATTCGTTTTGTAGTCTGTAGTGGTGTTTATATAGGTGGTCATGGTGCTTGAAGTCGTATTGCAGTTTCTTTTTCTTGTGCACCACGTGGAGTGATATGACCAAAAGGGTTAATATATATGTAATTAATTTTTCATGTTGGTTGTCTTTAAAATATTAATTTAAAAGGGATTAAATGTATATAAAGTCTAGAAGTTCTCACTTCTTATTTAGCTGAAAATCATTTTATTCGTGTGGTCCCGTGGGAGTAAAATCACAATATTTATTTATAGGCAGAATCAAGATCAAGAGCAAAGCCAAAGCACGACTTCGTTCAGCTCTTCACCCACTATTATTTATATCTCTCACGACTAAAAAAACTAAAGAGTGAACACATTTTTGGTGCTATATTCCAATGTGGGTCCATGGCTCTGCCTGCCCTACGATCCCGCACCCCCTCGCTGCTACGTCCCTCCCTTGCGTCAAAATAAGGAAAGAAACCTCGCTCCTCCCCCATCCGCACCCGACACGCTCCGTCAATGACGCACCCGACTCGCGCTCCTTCCTTCCTTCCTTCCCCCGTGATAGATCGTGCGCTCCTCCCTCCCCCGCGTGGTACGATCGTGTCGACTAGTGCCATCTGGCCACGCTGCCGCCACCAGCCGAGGTGTTCGACCCAGCGGCGGCGGCGACGGGCATGGAGTTGTACGTGACGAAGGGGTGGGCGTGGCCGTTCGAGAGAGCGCCGAGCGGCGCCGTGTATGACCCCGCCACGGACTCATGGTGCGAGATGGCGTGCGGGATGCAGGAGTGGTGGACAGGCTCCTGCGCATTTGTGACCACTCTGAAAATGATCTGCACTGTTTCTGCCGCCGCTGCCGCGGCACCCGGCGTCGAGGATGAAGTGGTGTAGTGGGAGGTGGTCAAGGGCCCTGCAGAGTTCGCTGGATCTTGCTGCTCGACTTCGTGGTGACTGGTGAGTTTGAGTCCATGCTGGTGTCGCCCTTGGAGACAGCTGAATGCAACTTTGCAGGCATTGCTTTCATGTTGAGGAACCGTAGTATACCTAAGGTAGTTGTACCTAATCAAATTGGTCTGATGCAATTTTGGTGGTTATTTGGTTTCCATTGTTCTGACCATTTCATTCATTTTAGGTTGGCTACCAAACTCTATGAGTTTATATGTTGAGTTGATCTCTCAATTGGTTGTGTCTGACGAGTCAGTTATCAAGAAAAATGAGTTACAAGTAGCAAGACCTGGACCATCTCATTGAGTCTAGCAGGTAGAAAGACTTGGACGACTACATATTTATAGTTTTTTAGCTGATCCAAATCTTGCATATCCATGATTGCTTGCAATCATGGCCACAAAATCATTTTCAGAGTCTCCCAAATGCCAAATTGTCCTCCTAAATGGTATGTCAGCCTTTCGTGTTGACCATAGGCATCAATATTGAATTTTATTTTGACAAAGTTGCCTGTAAATACATTTAGCATGTTATCTTTTTACACTATGTTTGTTAATGTCCTTTATAAATTGTTGTCTTCCTTGCAATAAAGCTTCTGGTTCAGTTTGTGATGCTATATGCACTTTTGCGCTCCGTAGGCAGGAAGACGCTCAAGAGTTTTAAGTATTTGCCATGGATAGACTGCATGATGAACTGCTGAATGGCAATGGTTCGAATTCAAAGGAGGGTATGGTTCTGTCCTTTGCTATGAGGATAGCAAATACAAGTCTGAATAAAAAAAAGGTGCACCTAAAACAGGTTGATATTATTGGACTGAGTTATGGTGCCGAGGTGGATCAGAAACAAGTATGCTAATGATCTTTCGTCAGGTGTGATATTCGGAAGAGAGCTTGTGAAATCTCCTATCCTTACCCCTGGTCAGTAGATCTTTCATCAAACTTTGACTGTTCTTCATAGAATTATTGTCAGTATACTTATTACAGTCATCCTTTGTCCTTTTCAGCTGTGCTTGCAGAGGAGGCATCAAAGATCGCTTGTACTTATAGTGATGTGTTCGCTGCCACAATGCTAGATGTAGAGAAATGCAAAGAGTTAAAGATGGGTTCCTACTTGGGAGTTGCTATTGTGTTACAAATCTACTGATGGGAACGTCAAGAGAAAGTTGGCTATTGTTGAAAAGGGTTTAACTTTTGACAGGTTTGTACTTTGTAGTACTTGCAACATTTTAGTGGCTTTATGAAAAACTAGAAGTAGACATGAAGGTCGAGTAGTTTGTTATTTTTCTTATGTTTGATTTGCCTATGAATCCAGTGGTTGCTACAACATTAAGACCGGGCCAAGCTGCAGCATCGAACTGATGAAATTAGACATGGGAGGCTCTGCAGCTGTATTCGGTGCAGCTAAAGCTTTGGGACAAATCAAGCCTCTTGGAGTAGAGGTACTTCATTTTTCACAGCCTCATAGTTGTATGAGATGTAGAGGTTTTACCCATATTAGTTTATCTATTAATTTTCTATGATTTTTTCCTTCTCACAGGTTCACTTTCTAATGTAGCTCGTCATGGACGCTTGGGAACAGGTACACCAGGCGATGATTTATGGCATAGCGTGGTTGCACGGGGCTTGCGCTGTTGGTCACGACACGACAATTGATGCAGCTGATCCTACTGGTGGCTAACCTCTCTAATAGAGGATGCAAGGTGACGTCTCTAGCACACTGCTTTTTTATATGTTGCTGTTTTGTTGATCTTTCATGTTAGAACAAAGGAACTAACATATAGATTATTTAAAATGAAATGGTGCACTGTCCATATATATCTTATATAAACCATTTATGCTTAGCTAGATAGGCTCTCACAGACTCTGATCCACAGATTTTTAAATTTAGAGTCTTCCTATTGCTATAACCATCATGTAAACCATCGCCCATTAATGCAGGCATTGCAATCTGTACGCCTGAACTCTGTAAGGTTACTATCAGCAAGATGTTGTTGAAATAAAATCGTTTGTTCTAAAAAAACCATTTATGTTGAATATGTGATTTTGCAGCTTGGAGTCTTAATCGAACTGTAAGAAGAAAAAGGCTAGGATTTCTTAGGGTTACTGGATCAAGAGGACCTTGTACTATCAACTTGCCATCCTAAACATGCTTGCAAGGCTGCAGTCCTCTCATTTGATCTATGCAGCCGATCTTGGTACATTTCTTGTTGGGAAATAGTTATGTTTGGTCCTGGTGTGCATGTAGATGTATAGTATGTGAGTTAAAAAAAATTGATCCAATTTCCATTTTGATGTGCTGTAATCAGAAGAGGTTTTGGTTACTATATTTTGTATGTCACAATTGTCATAGTTTACTATATTCTTATATGATAATTCAGGATGCAGCTCAGGCAAACATATGTGCTATGTCCGCCATTAGAATTGCAGCAGAAAATAGTTGATTGGTTACAACTGTATATTTTTATTGATAGAGTGATTTTCATGACTTATCACTGTAATCCGAAAAATGAAAGTGGTATGGTCAACTTAGCAACACATTATTTATTTTTTATTAGGTTTCTTCTATAAAGGTGTCAATGCTTTGTCCTTACCTGTAGGCAAGTGACCTGTTTCTTTGTTGGGATTAGCCATGAATTCAGTTCCTGCCATTTGATTGACCCGTGATACTGATTTTTGGCATGTGTCCATTGTTCCTAAATATGTTGTGTTATTACGCACATTGTTTGGAGTCCGACCACATATATGCCAAATAGCATGTTTATCACCTAAATGTAGGTTCATGTGGTGTCATTATATAGCATCGATTTAGTCACTACAGTCATCTCCCTTGAATATTTTTTTGCCTCCAAATGGGGAGACTCAACTTGGTGGTGATTATAATATTTTGGTGGTTTAAATATCGCCATGGCGTTAGCACGAGTTCATTATGGATTGATTGAGGTACAAGCGTGCTTTTTCTTTTTTTTGGCAATCACAATGTGCTAAACACAATTTGTGCCTTGTTTTATATTAAGCTAGGACTTATCATCCTCTTTCATGAATCATAAGTTTTATTGCTATTATTTGGTGGTAATAGACTTGAGAATAAGTAGCTCAGCACTGGGCCTGATCTCATTCAAAAACTATGAGGTTTAGTTTGGGCCTTGTTTAGATGCCATCCAAATTCCAAGTTTTTTCACTCTCTCTCTATCACATCAATTTTTAGCCGCTTGCATGGAGTATTAAATATAGGTAAAAAAAATAACTAATTACACAGTTTAGTTGGAAATCACGATATTAATCTTTTGAGCCTAGTTGGTCCACGATTGGACAATATTTGTCAAATAAGACGAAAGTGGTACTATTCATCGGTTTGAAATTTTTTCGCAATCTAAACGAGGCCTTGGTAACATGGATTGCATATTTGAATGATATGAAGGGAATGTTTGGATCTCATCCTCATAGCGATATTTTAGACTCTAGATTGTGAATCTGGATTCTAGATAAAATTATGAGTGTTTGGATCTTATTCTCACAGTGATTATTGCCTTAGCATAGTGCAAATCGTCAAATAGTAGTGGTTTGTTGTAGAAGTTGGATTTTACAATCTAATTCTAGAGTCTAACTGTTTAGATCGCATTCTCATTTTTCCACCATATTTTTATTTTTCTTAAGACATCCAAACAGACCCAAAGTTTTCTCGATAAAACAACGCAAAATAGAAACGTCTAGCAACACAGAGATATGAACTCTAAATATTTTAATTTTGCCTTGATGGAGTCCTTGAATAATACCAAGCAACATACATCACGTGAAATTTTTCGTTGTTCCCGTTGCAACGCACGGAAAGGCCTATACAGTAGAGTTGGTGAGCCTGCGGCGCCGCGCTCTCCGTAACCGTATTAATTTCACGAACTTTGCTTTTTGGATTAAATGTCACTTTAACATCGGTATTTAATTTCAAAGTATTGTTATCTTATCGTGCGATCCATGTATTTTAGGTACAAAAGTTTAGTTGTTCCATAGCAATGCACGGGCACGCTACCTATACTTACTAAATACTAATGGCACCACAAATGTAAAATACCTCTTGGATGGAAATTGATATATTGGAGGTTACATTCACTCCGTTTGCAATCTGGTTCTGAGCTTAGGTCATATATAATGCAAGGTATTTAAGCATTAGTGCTTAAAGAGAGAATACTACGTAATTAAGCATGCCCTTATAAGTGAACAGACTGTACAATTATATTCACACAAATAAATGATTTTTCTTATTTCTAATAGAATTTCAAAGTACAAGAATTTATTTCTTCCCGTTGGAATGCGCGGGCACGTTTGATATATATAGAAATTTGTTAACATTTATGATAGATATATATACTATGAAACTATGTTGCATAAAGAATCCAACGATACTTATATGGTAATATAAATATTAGTATATTCTAGTATGAAATAAAAATACCAGATGGAAAACCATTTAGGCTTCGTTTGGTCAGGCCCAGCCCTGAGTGGTGAGAGCGGGCAGCTGCACTGGGCCCTGAATTGGCTGGGGCCCTGCAAGGTGTATAGTCTGGTACACCCCTTCGTACTTGGGGAATTCTTAAAAAAGATCGCAATGTCCTGTGAGCCTCTGAAAAAGTTCAACGGTCTTCAGCGTTATTGCTCTAACTTTTTTGTGCCCTCCATGCCACTGCCGTTAGTTTAGGCTCTAACGCCGTCAAACTGTATATGTGAAAAGTCAAAAATACCCTTAAGTTTAAATATATCATTAATTTTTTTTGAGCATCTTAACGACTTTAAATGAAAAAACTCAAAACTAGAAAGTTGTAGATCTCGTCGAGATCTATAATTTTTATATAAAAATTATCTTCATTTAATTTCGCAAAAAAATATGATTTGATATGATTAATATATCTTAGAAAAAAAAAAACTCCGTAATTTAGAAGCTCAGTACACATATCTGGGCCGTATTTTTGACAGAGGATATAAAAAACTGGGCCGGAATACATCGGTCGGCTTGATTACTCTGTTTGTTTCACTGAGAATAGATGGCTTAAATCCACAGTTAATTCTCTATTATTGGATAATATCTTTTGTGTTATTGGATCGTCATGGTTGGATTTGGACTTTAAAGCAATTGGATTGGATTGAACACTACGTAGTCATTTGGAATTAGATTTGGAATGGATGTTGAACCGTTTCCTTTTGGATTTTAATTTGATTTCTCTGTTTGGATTGGGACTCTAGTGAACTGAGTTTTTGAAAGGGAAAGCATTACTAGGCCATTCTTAGGTCCGAAAATTACTACGTGAGGTCGAGGTCTTGTTGCATCTTCGCTTTAGTACTCACAATTTCCTCTTCAATCTTGCCCTGAAGTTTATCGTTACTCAGTTCGATCTCCAGCCTTTTGTCAGAGGAAGCTACGTTTACTTTTTCTTTTTTTTTTGAAACTAGCTACGTTTACTTTTTCGAAAGTGAGAACCATGGTTAAATAGGGATAGGAGAATGTGAGCTGATTTTATTATTATTATTTTGACAACGATATGTGAGCTGATTCGGAATTTTGGACATGCGATGGAGACGTTGTCGCTTTGGGCCGTTGGGCCTAGACTTACCTCCCCTTTGCTATCGATCTGACAAACTACATTTTACAGCCATGTTACTCTCCGGCCGCCACCACAAATTCACCCCTTCCTCACCGCCGGCCTCCTTCCGCTCCCCCCGTCTCCGCCGTCTCCGGCCACTTCGGCCCCCAACCCTTGCATCCTCGAACCCTCCGCCACTACCTTCCCATTTCACGTCGCTAAGGCGTCCATGGCGGTGGCGGCACAGCGCCAGCGGCACCGGCGCCGGCGACGTTGTCCAAGACCTTCCTCCGGTGGAAGCCGATGGCAAAGCCACCGTCGGGGGCAAGAAGAGCTTCTGGGGAGCGGTGAGCCTCATCATCGGCACGGCGGTCGGGCCGGGCATGCTGGGCCTGCCGTCCGCCACCATCCGCTCTGGCCAGACGCCCTCCGCGGCCGCCATCCTGCTGTCCTGGGTCTACGTCGTGTCCTCCATCGTCCTCGTCGCCGAGCTCAGCTTCGCTGCCATGGTGCGTGACGGCGTCGACGAGGTCAGCTTCACGGGACTTGCGTCGAGCACCCTGGGGGCGGGCCTTGGCGCGGTCGTCGCTGTCGTGTACGCCGCGCTCAGCTTCTCCCTGCTCGTCGCCTGCGTCGCCGGCATCGGCTCGCTCGTCTCCCAGCTGTTCCCCGGGGTGAACCCGGTCCTGGCCAACGCCCTGTTCCCCTGCTTCGCCGGCGTCCTCATCGCCTTCTTCCCTTTCAAGGCCGTTGACGGCGCCAACCGAGCCCTTTGTGGCCTGATGCTAGTTTCGATTACCGCTCTCGTGGTGACTGGCGTGTCCGTCGGCCGGGCCAGCTTGCTGAGATCTCTCAGCTACGCTTGCTGGAGCCCGGGCGCGATCCTGCCAGCCATACCGGTGACCGTGCTCACGCTCGGGTTTCATGTCATCACACCGTTCATCTGCAAGATTGTGGGGGACTCGGTGTATGATGCTCGGAAGGCGATACTGATTGGGGGCGCTGTGCCATTGGCCATGGTGCTCTCATGGAATGCCGTCATTCTTGGGCTGGCTAGTGCTGGTGGCAATGCTGGGTTTGATGACCCTATCAAGCTCCTTCTCTCAGTGAATCCAGCTGCGCTGCCTGCTGTTCGAGGCTTCGCTTTTGCTGCACTGGCGACAAGCCTGATAGGGTACGCAGTGAGCTTTCCGAAGCAGTTGGCAGACACAGCGGAATTGATTCTTCAGAGGTTTTCTCAGAAGCAAGGAAGTGTGCACCAACCTAAATGCTAGCAGTAGCAGAAATGGGGCGATTCTGACATGGACGGTGCTGATCATTCCCATCTTTATTGCGTCGTTCTTCTCAGCAGCCTTCTCCAAGGCACTGGATTTTGCTGGGGTTTATGCAAACTGCTTCCTATTTGGGATTCTGCCTCCTGTTATGGCCTGGATCCATCGGTCACAGACTGAAAAAGAGGTATGCTGTAAGATACGATTTATATCTGTCAACATTAGTATAACTGTAAAAATTGAAACCAAATATTTGCATACACCAAGTGCAGATTAGTTGTTACTTGTTAATATATTAGTCTGTCAACAGCAGTAAATTTCTGAAATGGGTACAAGTGGAGTAGTTGTGTTTGCATACATTAGTCTGTAGTCTATTAGAATTGGTGCTCAGTAACCAAGTAAAGTGACCCTTTATTGCTAACAAGACACTAAATCAGAGGTCAGCTTCAAGAAGGCACTTAGTTCATTTCAGACCCTGACTCATACCTCCTTTCAGTCTTTCTCGATGTGAACCTATCATTGTTTGGACCACTGCTATCAAAAGGTTTAGTTGTGCAACAAGTGATCTAGCTTCATCATTTTCAGTTAACCAATCATTGATGTTCTATCCCTGTAGGCATACAAAAGTTCCCTTTACTACTTGCATTTGGATCAAATGATAGCCTCTTTTGTCTTACTTGTTTGAGTAAAATTATTTGATCTATCTGATATGGCCTAAGCAGTCATTTTTTTTTAATGTGGCAAAATATCTTATTATGTAGAAGGTGATATAGGACCTAATATCGGTAGGTTGAGCTTATGGACTGTTATAAGTCTGTAAACTCTAGATGTTGTTCACTTATCCTTAAGTGTTTATAAATATTGATCACAGTTTTGATTATCTGTTTCATCCTTTAGATCTCCTGATTCATGTGAAGATATTTTGCCCTGGCGGAAATGCTGCTCTCATGATACTTTTCGTTATTGCTGTTATCCTAGCAATCTGGCACTAGTAGAAGGTAAGCACATCAGGGTTGTTTCTTTGTTAGACCGTTCATCAGTGAATCGAAAGCACTAAGGTGGTTAGAACCTTCAGCTTCTCAGTATTCATGGCATCATGTTTGAATTGCTCTCCCCATGTCATGATTTTCTTCTTTATTTGTTCCTCGGTTGATTGCTAATTAACTATTTACCCATTGAAATTTCTCAATCATAAGATTTTAGTGAAACCAATTGTCTTTTATATCAAGATTGTATCTTCACTTCTGAACTAACGAAGTTATGAAATGGATTGTGCGTGTTTTTTTTTTTCATTTTTTGGTGGATTGGAAAATGTGCAAAATGCATAGTACCTACAAATGTTGAATCACGCAAATACTGTGAGCTAGTTGCTGGTGAAATTGTTTGTGTCGATTGTCCTGATTTGACAAGCTAACTTTTAACCAAAAGAAGATTAACTCAGTAACCTATTTGGGTGTAGTGGCTTAGACCTTGCCATATCGAGAGGTCACTGTCACTCTGCGGGACGAACCTGTGATTTCCTCAAGTTTTTTAAAGCGAGACAGTGAAAACAGTTTCTTGTTGTCCCCTGTGAGGCTGTGATTCCTTGCTGCCAAGGCTATTTAACACGCAATGTTTCCTTGACCTCTCACTCAGTATGCCGTGTTATTACTTCATACTTAATTCTTGCTTTAGTTAGTGCAATATTTCGATGTCATTAGAAATTTAGAATGCTAGTGGCTCATCACGTGAGATACGTGGGGTAACCCAATTCATGGCAGTGTGGAACTCCACTTTGACGCGGCCTGCGGGCCGTCCGACGCGACCCGACCCATCGGGGCGCATGCAGGTACTGGACGCATCTGCATGGCCAGACAGACAGGAACAAGGGCGGGCCGGGGCTGCTGCGGCACTGTCTGGACGGCCGGCTCGTATTCGTTTCCATGTCAATATGGATATCCATATTCATATTCATATTCGATTTTTAATAAAAAAAATATGGATATTATGTGATTGTATCCGGATTTGTTTCCTATAAATTTTCTCTATCCGATTACACAATCGTATTCCCAAAAAATATAGAATATTCGACATTATTCGTTTCTGCAAGTACCAAAGTACCCTGTATAGCCATCTAAAATTTAAATCTATAAATAATTAGTAATGTAAATGATGTCAACTTTAATAAACCAAATAATGTGCACCATTTAAATTATTTAAAACTTATCTCGATGGCTAATAACATTATGTAATATTATAATTATTATTAACGACATATAAAGGTTAGTTTTAATATGGTTAATGATATTAATTTTAAGTACTTTAGTAATTCATATAGTGATGAAATTATTTTTATGTATTTCAAACTATTTGTTGATAAATATTATTCATAGTTTTATTTATTTTTGATATATTTCATTATTGAATTACTTATTATATATATTATTTTTATGATTTATTATCATCCACAGGCGCTATATAATCATGTTCTCTACATGTATAATGATTTTGTTCTACTAAAACTATGGACAAGCAAATAGATATATGTTATGTTGGTACAGAAAGTGACCAACTAGTAAATATTTGTAGTTTTGTCGTACGTTATGATCGGAGGTGGCCTAGCACTCAATGACACAGGGTTTATACTGGTTCAGGTAATGTGCCCTACGTCCAGTTTGAGTCGGTCAGTGACCTTATTCCTGAGTCCAGGATGCTCGAAGTTTGCAGTGGGGTTACAAACGAGAAGGAGGAAGATGGAGTGTACAAGAGGTCCGGTCGGCTCTGGTCGGAAGGGCCGAGAGCGACAGGAGCTATGCTATGAGCTAAGTGTTCAAGCGTGTGCTTGAGGTCCGAACCCGATGGTTCTGTGGTTGTGAGCTAGTGAACTCGATCGATGTTGATTAACTAAAGAGGGCTCTGTCTTTTGGGAGAGGGCATATCCTCTTTTATAGATGAAGGGGATGGACCTTACAAGTGAGAGGGAGAGAGTACGTTCGCTGGTAAGTCTTGCTGCCCACGTTGGCGGGTACAAGATGTTTGTAGGCGCCCACAACACTGTTGATGTTACTATAGAATGTCAGATGTACGTGGGAGGTTGTGTCGTCTTCTTCAGGTATGGCAGATGTCGGTACATGTCAAACTGTTAATGCCCAAAGGCATGTGAGGAGTTTTACCATGTTCGCTCGGTATGGTAAAAGTCGATGCCCACAACACTGTCGATGCCTAGAGGCATGTGGGGATGCCTTACCGTAGGGGAGTTAATGGTGCCCATAATACTGTAGGGAGAAAGGTCGGCGCCTACAACACTATAGGGAGAAAGGTCGACGCCTACAACACTGTTTGTGTCAGGGCGGTTGTAGAGTACTGTTCTGTACAGGGTATGGTCCCTGATACCGTGGTTTGACTTGTGCGCCTCGCCCCGCTTTCCTCTGCACGTGTTCTGGTCCCTACCGAGCGGGCGTCCCCGGTCGATTGATCCCAGTCGGTTCTGATCGCGCTAGTCCGAGAAGAGCGGTGAGCAGGGGCTGGGCGTATCCCCGGTCGAAGACTGCGGGGTCAGAGTCGGAAACGGTGCCTTTGGCCAGGCCTTCTGGTCGAAGAGGCCGTCCGGAGGCGGGCTGGCGACCGGATCGAGCGCTCCGGTCGGACAGGTGGGCTGGAGTCGGAAAGACGGGCGCTGTTCCTTCTCGGCCTGACTTTCCGGTCGGAGATTGGATTACTCCTCCGGCCCGGCGCTCAGGTACTTGGGCCGGCCCATGAGTTGCGTGCTGTCTGCTTGGGCCGAGCCTTGGCGTGGAAGCCGGTCCACGAGGGACCCCGGGTTTATGAACCCGACAGGAGCCCTGAGCCCCCGTGTAATTCGGGCGGAATCGTTTGGAGGATTTGGCGTGGAAGCCCCTGAGCCCATGGCAGCGGCAAAAAGATGGCCGTTGGCGTCATGCCCATGCGCGAGGAAATGGAGGACGGTGGCGAGGTCGACGTCTTCTTCAACGAGAAGCTTGCAGCCGCCGCCGCGACGTCGAGGCTCAAGCGGGCGCTGAGCATTATTCAAGAAGACGCCGACTGAAGCAATAGGCTGTGGTCGGTCGCAAATTCTTTTGTCCTTTCAACTTAATCATTCAAGAAGGCAGGCAGAGCGACTCCCGTTCGTGGATGTTTCAGGGAGTTAGGGATTCTGTATAGGAGAGGATAAGTACTAAACAGCCCTTAAGCACAATTAATTAATTTTCTTAATTAATAGCTGCGGTAAATATTTTCCCAGCGAGGAACCGGTGGTTGCTCCCATGCACCGTAACAAAATGATAGCTTGCCGAATCATTGGCGCGATAAATTTTGGAAGTGAACCAATCATACCCCAAATATAAGAGGCTTTTAGCAGGTTGTATGGAGGTGGAAGAGAAAAAAGAGAGACGAGAGACGGGCTCTAAGTTTATAGCAAGCTGAAGCACAATAACCAAAAAATATTAAAAATATTAGTGACAATGACACATCTAATATATTAAAGATATTAGTGAGAATGACACATCTAATATTAAAAATATCATGAGAGAGAAGAGAGTCTTAAGTTTGACTAGGTTTACACAAAATATTAGCAACATTTATATCTTAAAATAAGTTTATTATAAATATATTCAACGACTCATTTAATAATATTAATTATGTACCAATAATAATAATATTTTTCTATATATTTGGTCAAAATGAAAAATATTTAACTTGTTGGTAATTGAGAATGATACTTATTTGGGATGGAAGGAGTATACTACATATGACATGATTTATATTGAAGTACTCACTCCGTCTCATGAAAAATATCATTCTGGTTTCTCGAGAAGTCAAACACTTTTATCATAGATCGTTGACCATATTTTTATAATATATTTATTTGGAGATACAATATCATAGATCGTTGACCATATTTTTATAATATATTTATTTGGATACACAATGTTGCTAATATTTTTAAAAAGGTTACAACAGTGTTTCCATTCTTGCCGGTGAGTCACCAGCAATATCGGAACACTAGACAAGCAAGACCATTAAAAATGTACTATACAGCCATAGAATAGAGCAACTAAGGTGGCTAACCCTCGTCTACGCATCAGTCAAAGCCAGTGGCGGAGCCAGGATTTATATTCAGGGGGGCCGGCCGTCAGGAATTATACTTAGGGGGGCTGGCTCGGTCTTTTTCATTGCGATAATTTTATTAACTAGTTGTGTTTTGTATGATTATATTATCTAGAAGATATTAATAGGTATATATGAGAAGAATTTTATATAATCTCCCTCTTAATATAAATAAAAAATATTAAGTCATACTACTAATTTTTTTTGTGTGAAACATTGGGGGGCCATGGCCCCTGCCAGCCCCCCCTTGGCTCCGCCAGTAGTCACAGCCGCACCCTTCCTACGCCGCCTAATCGGGAAGAGTGCATCCATTGCCTCCCTCTTCATGGGCGAAAAGCGGCAGAGCGAAGGCTGGTTGAAACTCCTCAAAGGATGCCTGATTGGGGACCTCCGTGGGTGTTTCGAAGCCTAACCTCTTCATCGTAACCTTCCTCACCTGAGCTTCTGGTTTTGGCTCCCTGAACTTACTCTTGGCCGCTAGACGTGAACTGCGCTTGGGCACGAAATCGTCGTCCGCATGATAGTTAATCACCTTGGTCACCCTCAACCTAGGAGGGGACGTGACAAGGGGCTGCTGCAGGGGCCGTCGGAAGGAGTCGATGAAATCCTTGACGACATCAGCAGCCATATATGTCGTGGCGGTGGCAGAAAGCTGGATGGCATCTGGGCCACAACCCGGCAACAGAAGCGCCCCATCAGAGCCATCAATCTCCACAGGGGAGAAAGGCGATGGAGAGCTTGAGGTCGTGACAGGGGGCACGCACTCAGCATCATCCCAGCAACATGCTTCCGGATCCGAAACGTCAGCAGAGTTCGGAGTTGGCTGCATGAGGTCGGCCGATCGGACACACGTGCGTGGTGCCGCTGTGGCACGGCGGCGGCGGCGGCCGAGCAAGGCAGCACCGCTGCCAGCCAGCCAGCGTGTGCGCGGCAGCAGCTAGCGGTCGGGGCAGGGCGGACCGGCCAGGGCCAGGGGCGGCGAGCCGCGCGCCCACACCGCAGCTGCCAGTGGCTAGATCCTAGGCCGGCGGCAAGACCTGATCACCTGAGACCTGACCAGGACTCCAGGCACTGGGCTCCAGGCCTCCATTTGTCCACTGATCACTGGTTCTTCAATTTTATTTTCTGTTCTCTAGAGTTTACTGTTTTACAGTGCCGATTAGCTGAATAATTTGTGATTCCACTGTTTTGTGACATTAATTATCGATAATGTACTATACTCTAATTATATTTTAAAACTATGAATTGGATCTTTTTTTTTTTTTGCGCAAGATGAAATGGACTTTTTTTTGTGACGTGGAAGTGGGAATATCTAAGTTTCCAATCTTGGCTCCACCATGAGTATCAGCCGCAGGCACATCCTCCTCGCGTACAGTACGTTGCCTGGTGCGGCGCAATGCACCGGCAGCTGGCGGCCGCAGGCCCCCGCAGCGAGAAGCAACTGGGAAGGGTGTTGAGTTGCGTCCAAAGTGGAAAGGGCATATATATGAACGGCATGCATACCCAGCAGAATGGTACGGTAGGCCTCCGGCTGCACAACTGCTGCCGCAGGCACGGGGTCGTTGCGCTCTGACTTTTGAGTCTTGGGCCTTGTTTAGATCACCTTCAAATTTTAAGTTTTTTCACTCTCTCTATCACATCAATTTTTAGCCGTTTGTATGGAGCATTAAATGTAGGTAAAAAAAAATAACTAATTGTACAGTTTAGTTGAAAATCACGAGATGAATCTTTTGAGCCTAGTTGGTCCACGATTGGACAATATTTACCAAATAAGACGAAAGTGCTACTATTCATCGGGTTGAAAATATTT
Organism: Miscanthus floridulus; assembly: GCF_019320115.1. Taxonomy (NCBI): domain Eukaryota; kingdom Viridiplantae; phylum Streptophyta; class Magnoliopsida; order Poales; family Poaceae; genus Miscanthus; species Miscanthus floridulus. The sequence goes on along the minus strand of NC_089583.1, from coordinate 24,371,012 downwards.
GCAATCTAAACGTGGCCTTGACGACTGTGGCGGGCGGGCGTTGTGGTACGCTGCACCTGCGCGCTCAGCCTTCCGCTCCACGGAACGGGCGACCCCCTTTCGATTTCACCCAAGGCACGGGCGCACGGCAGACAAGGGACCGGCAGGGAAACTGCCGGAAATTGATAAACAAAAAAGCGGCAGCCTGGTGGGACGGGACGGGATCCCTGGTGCCTGCACTTCCCGCTAAGGTCTTCACTTTAATCTACGCATGTTGAAATAGAATGGAATACAACTTAATTTAATTGCACTATATCTGTCCAAATAAGGCCTAATAGGGACGACCACTGCGGTACGTGTACATCCTCAGTCCATTCCATCTGTGCAACCTAGGTAGCGTTTGGATCCCATAGGATTCTAAGGCCTAACAGTGACGAAATGTTTGAGGGTATTTTTTAGAACACAAGGCTTCAAATACCTAGGATCTCCGACTAGAATCCACAATCCAAACGGGTAGGATTTTTCTTATGTAGAATCCAGATTTCTAGAATCTCTCGACCTAATAATCTAGATGTCCAAAATCTTAGGATCTCATCCAAATGCATCAGAATCCTAGAGGATTCTATCACACAAGCACGTAAATCCAAAAAACACACCCAAGAATATTTTTATCTAGAATTTGAATTTTAGAATCCGATCCAAACGGGACGGGACCCTAGAGGACCTTGGGACCCCAAATTTGGGCTCCTTCAATCACTTTCCACCAAACTTAGATTTTTTCTATATTTTGTAACAAAAAAAAAGTGTTGAGACTTAATAACTCATAACAAGATTCCCTAAGAGTTTTCTTTTTTTTCAAAAAAAAGTAAGCCTAAGAGGTTAGTTGGATCCCATGATTTACGTAAAAAAATACTAGATTACTTGAAAAATGTTTTGGTTTGTTATTGACTAATTATTTCTATAAATTCTTGTTTCTTTCACTCTACTACCTTGGGGATAATAAACTTTGGTTTCCAATATATTCAGTTTAGTCAGCTTTCAAGCAAATTCCACTACAATGCGGTTTTATTTTATACTAAAACCAGCAAACCCTTGGATCACATCACACCGTTCGGAAATTTGCATGCCGGTTTACCAATGAACGAGGATCTCGTTGGCAGGGTGACTAATTTTTAGTGCTAATGAATCCAAATAAATCCTAGGGTTACTTAATTTGTTTGTTATTATTTATTCATATATATGCGTCTAGACTAGAGAAAAGTCATCCTTTTTGTTACCACCCACCTCACAGCCACATGCAGCACTAGCTAGATTCTCATCTCATCCACGTAGGAGTACTCCAACCACAGGCCAGGCCACACGTTTGCACGGCTGCAGAGGAACCTCCTCGCGCTGGGCTGCCGTACCCGCTGATGCCAACAGCAAAAGGCCTGAGACCAAGGTCCTGGTTGCGAGCTCCTAAAATTTTTATAGAAGCTAAAAATTTTATGAGTTTTTATGAGGCTACCAAAATCTTCTAAAAAAAATGTTTTGTTCCATCTTCTAAAATTGATTAAAAACAATAAATGCACTAGCAAATAGACTATACAGTCCTCTTCTTTAGGAGTTTTTGGTGGGCAAGACAATAAAGGAGAGGCACTGAGGTCCAGGATGAACTTTAGGAGTTTTTAGGATGGGGGTGGAGCTCCTAAAGTTTTTGTCTCTCTTAAAGTTTTTATAAGCTTTTAGATGAGGTATTTAATTCTTTAGACAAATTTTATTTAAATTTTAGCTCCTCAAACTTTTAGGAGGGGTAATAAATAGGGCGTGACGTCACCGTACCCGTCCTTCGCACCTTTTTCTGATGATCTGATCCCGTTGACGGCGACGTGGCGCCGTTAGCTTCGGAGAACCATGCGCCGCGAGACCTGTTCACAGGGGGCGTCATGTCGACGAACGCTCGTGCTCTGCGCCCGCACGTGGCCGTAATGCAGGCTTCACCTCACATTCGACGGATTAGTTTTTTCTTTTTTTTTGACGTCGTCGTTGGGTAATCGGGTTATACGGAGTACTCCGTACGTGCGACCCAAGTCTATGGATGCTTATCCTTTTGGCCTCCGGTCAATGCCTTGCCTCAGGTCGTGAAATTGCAATGACGCTGATTTTCGGAGACACATTTTTTTTCTACAAAAGTGTGACTGCACATGAGAGGAGTGTTAGAGCATCATCTCCAAGAGCTCATCCTCTAGATCATGAATCATTAAAGATAAATTATCCTCTATATCTTTTCGTTGTCCAATAGTTTTTCTATATCTTATTCGTACACTAGAGAGTTAATTCGGTTCTTTATCTTTGAGTGGCGGGAAATTCGAAATTTAGAGAACTAACTAACAAAAATTGTTGGACGGTATTTTTTTCATTAAAATCTCTACCTCTATCGATAAGAAAGGATATAGATAAGCTCTTGGAGTTGCTCACGACTGTATTTTTCTTGGACTGTAAAATTTTAAACCAGCATTATTGCTCCTATATGGAGTATGTACTAACTACTAAGTAAATGGTGATGAGTACTTTAGCATTTATTTTTGTCCTAATTAAGACCCTATTTAGATCTTCTACAAGAATTATGAGAACGAGATCTAAAATCGATCGATTTTTTTTGTTTGAGAGGTGCTATCCGCGCTTGCCACGCGGTAAAAAATCGATGGATTTTAGGGGAACATTCTTATAATCCAACAACCAGTTTTGACAAAATTCTATAGAAAAATGATTTAGTCTTGTATTTTCCTCCCATCTCTGTTTGTGGTGTCTAGTTTTTGCCCTCGTCTTTTGTGTGTTGTGTTGTCATTGTTGTGAATGCTCACTGTATAATCTGTACTTGTAGTAATTTGCACTGTAGTTCTAATACAGTATATTCACGTAGAGACTTCTTTTTTTTCTCCAGTCACCTTAAAAATGTGAAGATTAGAACACACTAACTATAAATAGTTCGTTTAAGCCAATAATCTCGTCCTAAATAAACGTATATTATATTAGAAAAAGCGGAGTGAGTACACTCTCAAAATTAGCGTACCAATTCCTAATCGTTACATTTGTTTGGAGTAAATCCTATCTTGATCTTTGAGAAAACTCCGATGCCCAACTGTATTCGCGGAGACAAAACATAGCTGCCCATTAGTCGTATTCCATAAGGAGGAGTAAATAAATAAATAAAAGCAAGAAAAGACAAAGGAAAGTGAAGCACAGCGGCCGCTTCCTGGCATCAACGGTGCCCATGGTTGGTTCTCTCTCAGCCGTCAACCTGTCGTCGTCGACGTCAGCATCCACCGTAAGCGGCAAGCGGCCGACCGCTACCCCCAACCATCGCGCGCCCCCTGCCCCTTCCCCGTTCGTCCCCTTCCCCTGGCAGCCGCCGCCCCCAATCCCACCTCCTCGCCCCCTCCCTTTGACCCCCCCGCGCTCCCGCGAACCTTCGTCGCCTTGACCCCTCCTCCCCTCTATTTATCCCCCTCCCCATCCACTCCCCGCCCTCCCCAAGAATCACCACCACTCCACTCCACCACCTCACCTCCCGCAGCAGCAGCCAGCCAACAACCGCACCGCCGCAAGAAGCAACCAGAGCAGCGACGAAGGAACAGTCAAGAGGAACCGAGCGAGCCAATGGTGATGGCGGCGGTGCAGCAGCAGCGCCGGGACGCGGAGGCGGAGCTGAACCTGCCGCCGGGGTTCCGGTTCCACCCGACGGACGAGGAGCTGGTGGCGCACTACCTCTGCGCGCGGGCCGCGGGGCGCCGCCCGCCGGTCTCCATCATCGCCGAGGTCGACCTGTACCGCTTCGACCCCTGGGACCTTCCCGAGCGCGCCCTGTTCGGCCGCCGCGAGTGGTACTTCTTCACGCCGCGGGACCGCAAGTACCCCAACGGCTCGCGACCCAACCGCTCCGCCGGGTCCGGGTACTGGAAGGCCACGGGCGCCGACAAGCCCGTGGAGCACAGGGGCAGGACGGTCGGGATCAAGAAGGCGCTCGTGTTCTACCACGGCAAGCCTCCTCGTGGGGTCAAGACCGAGTGGATCATGCACGAGTACCGCCTCGCCGACGCCGGCGCCCGCGCGGCCAAGAAGTCCGGCTCCGGCAACGCCACGCTCAGGGTAAGCGGCGTCGAATTTTCTTCTTCATTCCCCTATTGTTTGTCTTCTCCGGCAGCTGGCAAGTCGCAATCTTGCGTCGAATTTTCTTCTTCAATTCCCCTATTATTCTTCAATCGACCGAGATGCTGATGTGCTGTTCCATTCGATTGATTCTCCTGCAGTTGGATGACTGGGTGCTGTGCCGCCTGTACAACAAGAAGAACGAGTGGGAGAAGATGCAGCAGCAGAAGGAGAAGAAGGAGATGGAATCGGAGGCGTCGCACTCGCACTCCGACACGCGGACGCCGGAGTCGGAGATCGACGACGACCCGTTCCCGGAGCTGGCCTCGCTGCCGGCGCTCGACGACATGGTGGGTCCAGCACCAGCGGCGGCCCCCGCCGGCGCCATCCTGCCCAAGGAGGAGGTGGAGGACTTCGGCGACCTTGGCGGCGACGACTGGCTCGCGGGCATCAACCTCGACGACCTGCAGATGCCGGGGGACGCCGACTTCTTTGGCAACATGCTCGTGTCGCCGATGGCCGCCAAGATGGAGCAGGACGCCGGCTTCCCCTTCTTCTGAGATCCTCTGCGACTCCAGGGACGGATTCAGCGCAACGCAAACTGTGTATAGTTCAGATTTCTTCAGGATTCAGAGAAAACAAAAACAAATAATATCTGGTTGTAGTGGTGTAGTGCAGAAGTAGCAGTATGCCGGTCAGTTATTAAAATTGGAGTTCATTGTAGTACTCTACTGATGCTCATCACTTGAGCTGTGATAAGTGACAACATTCTTTCGTTTCTGGTCTATAAATTCTTCAATGTTCCGAATATATTAATTCAGATGGGCAATGCCAATTCAGCCGTGTTATGTTCCTTGCCTCTGAACACACAATGTCTTGTCTTGTGTTTGGTTTCCATTGTTTGGTTGTTCTTGGGAGATCATACTCTGCCCTTCCCAGAGCAGTTCAAGTTTGGTGCCTTTTTATGTGATCAAGATTCTTGATATACTACTTCTTTAAAATATCTTAAATCAAGATTCTTGCTATACTTTAAAATATCTTACTACTATTTGATTGCTCAGATGGGTAGATGCCAACAGAGAATATTTTTCGTTGGTGCCTGTGAACACTGGACGGCCACGATTTCTGTGTTTGGCCACATTGTCTCCCTTCAACAATGTACTAGTCTGAAGAATCTTTATTTAGTCCTCGCAAGGTACCTTTCAGATCATTGAGCAATTCTCAGCCTTGATGACAAACTGAAACTTTGTTGTGTACTATATGTATAGTTCAGATTCACCGAAAGTTGAGAGAGCAGAATGTTAACATGATTTAGGGCCCGTTTGGATCAAGCGATCAGCTAGGGCTATAATCTAAATTAGCTGAGGTTGACCTTGACATGCGCTGGTGCGGTGCAATGGTACTGTAGTTTGGAGGTGAATTAAGGATCCAGTGTACAGCAGTGCTCTGAAGAACTTTTTATGCAGTCCCTAGAAATATCTGGCAGAAGATCTGTCAACTGGTGATGATACTCCTACAAAGAGTCAACTGGAAACCTAGCTAAGCCATACTTTTTCAGGCAACGAATAGTATTTTTCTCTGACAACTTTCAGTCATGGTTTATCAGCCGAACGAACGTGGCACTAATCATGGATATCGACGTACGCCATGTGATCAGTACCGATTGATGGGTACCTGAACACCTTAAATGCTCGTTACTGCTGAAGATTTGCATGGGTTGGAGTACCGTATACGGAGTACACATCACACAAATTCAGTGTACAGTAGACTTCTAGATGGTGAAGCGGCAGCTGTACCTTGTAACTGTATCGTCGAATTTGCTCATAATATCACCGGTCACGCTGACGTTTGCACGCCAGCCCCACGGAAGACGCGCATTCCTCAAGCCACCCCAACGCTACACGGCGGTGTACACTAGTCCCAGCCTCCATCTCAACATCTACTAGGAGTAGGCTCTAGGTCCAGCTGATCACATCGCGGGTGTTGACTTCGTAGAACGTTACAACTTTGACGTTTTTGTTTGATATATAAAAGGCTAGAGCACACATTCTATCTACATTATGTTGTGAAAAAAAGAGGAGAAATGTACGCACAGAACAGCTTTCACTGAAGCTTCACGCTAAAAGCCTAAAACTATGAAGGATGAGACCATAATACAGGATTGTGAGGCCCGCTTCCTTAGAATTGAAATTTATTCTAATAATCATAATTTAGACATAGATTGATCCTTACAATCTAATATGGTTGTACGCGGAATATATATATTTGTTGCTATTATTGGCCACATAAGAGAGATACTTATGTGTGCTACATTTCTGCTGTAGGAGAGCGAAGCGAAGAGCATGCTATAAGTTGTAAAGTAGAAACGTTGCATAATGATATATAGAATCAATTTGCATCTCCCACCCTATACATTTGAGATAGACTTGTATGTGAACTTTGGAAATTTGTGGAGCGTAAAATTCTAAACCAAATAGTCTATTCTATTAGGTAGATTCCAATTCCTAAAAAATGAAGGTATAGTTTCTAGCGGTGAAGTCTTGGAGCTATATATGGAAACTACGTTGTTTTCTAGTATTGGGAGTGCCCTCACAGGTCACAGAGATTGTACAGGCAGCTAACATTTCAGGTTTAGAAAAAATTACGACAGTGCTGATTGTTTTGTTTAGCAAAGTGTAGGTTGTTATCTTACTATAATAAGGACTTATTTCAATAATTTGACATCAAAGTCAGGATGGCCGAGTGGTCTAAGGCGCCAGACTCAAGTTCTGGTCCTCTAACGAGGGCGTGGGTTCAAATCCCACTTCTGACATTTTTTCTCTTTTTCCTTTTGTTTTATTTTCTCTTTACTTTCAAATCACACATTATTTTTTATTTTTCCTTTTCCAAAAAATCCCACTCTGTCATTTTTTCTTTCTTTTTTAAAATCATTTCTGGGCCCATCCCATGTGGCTCTTGCAATTTTTCGTTTTTCCCCTTTTTAAAATCATTTCTGGGATCCATTTTTAAAATCATTTCTAGGCCCATCCCATGTAGCTCTTGCAGTTTTTCATTTCTCTTTTTAAAATCATTTCTGGGGCCATCCCATTCCCATGTAGTCTTTATTTAATTCTTCTAACATTTTTTCGTTTTCCTTTTTTTAAATCATTTCTGGGCCCATCCCATGTAGCTCTTGCAGTTCGGCGCATGTTTCTGTAGTGAGATTTTATCAACTCAATCGTGATAGTACATGCACCTTATGGACGATAATGTACAATTTTTTACTGTTCAAACTAATTAGAAAGGGTGGCACATTGCTTTAAAATCGTACACCAAGAGAGGAGAGCCTGCTGCTGAAAGTGTTTAACGCTGAGATTGTACTAAATTGTGTGTAAAAGTTATCATGTTACATGTCAAATTGTTAACTTGCACTTTTCTCGTAACTAGGAGTCAAAATATGACAACACTTAGGTATTGTTTGCAGTCTACTGTATGAACACATCTCAAGAATGAGATTTTTTGTTTATAAAAGTGAAGTCATTCCTTGATGTGATTAATACTGTATCTTTTTTAGTTACCCTTTACGTGGAATACCTATTAAGTATTTTTTTTGGGTATAGGTTCAAGTTCAACCTCGTGTGGATAACATCTTGAAAAAGAATATCGGAAAGGCTGCTGCTTCATGTGGGGTCCCGCGCTGCTCCGATTCCTAGACCCACTTCGTGTCTCGCGCCGCTCAGTGTCCCACGTCCGCTCCATCTCGAGCTGCGTCCGCACGGTTTCCCACGCCTGCCACTCGTGCCTCTCCACATCCACGCGCATGAGGCGGGCCTTGTAACACCTCGAGTGTTAGCCATGCATAACTTAACTTGCATAACATGAGCATGAGCATCAAGCATTCATAAACCATCATTTACAATTGAAACACTTGATCGAAACATATGAAACATTGCTTGTTATCTCGTGTTTCTTAGAATATATGCATATGATCATGTGTAAATGAATGCAAGTGGGTAATGTTAGTCACTAAAACACCTTAGCTATACTTAGGTTAGCAAATGAAACATGGTTCATGAATGTCATTTCCCATGATCAAGCCTTAAGTCATGTTTCATGTGATTACCCTAAATAGCTCTATGAGTGACTAATACATGAAATGATTGAATGACCTTGCAAATTGCTTAAACATGTTTAGAGTGTCATTATGAACAACTTGGATATTCATGGTTAGGGGTAATTAGGTCATTAAGCCATAGTTTGAAGTGTATCAACATTTAAATGTGACATGTTTGACCAAGTTTGAACTAGGTGTTAGAGACCTTGCATGGAAGAGATCACTAAAGCAAAGTTGTAGTATTTGCTATAAGGAACAACTTTTATTTTTGGGTCATTGACTGATTTAGCTTCTAATATGCTTGAATTGGTCTCACAAGAATCAGCTAAATCAACATTTCAACACACAAATTTTTCTAAGTCGCGTTCACTGATCGACTGACAGGCTGACTTTGGGGGTGATTTTACTCAGTCTCAGTTGCGATTTAGCACAAGTTCACTGAAAGAGAGTTGTAGCTAGTACATGAGTCTACAAATTTTGTCTAGGTCAATTGCACGATGGAGCTACGGTTTAGCAGAAAAATCATCGTCAATACTCGCTATCAGGCTCGTATCGAGGTTACTGACGAACTGAACGAGCGATTCAGTGGCCGACCACCGGCAGGCCTCGCACGCCACGTGTGGCCAGGGCAGGCCAGTGTGCGCCTTCACCTCTCCTGCACCCGCTTGCACTCAGCCGCGCCTCCATTTCGCTTTTTCTCGGCTCTCCTTCGCCGTTCACAGCGCCCGCAGCAGCTGCAGCCTCGACGCCGCTCGCCGCCATCACCATTGCCAGTCACCGGCTAGCCTAGCGACTCAATCGCCACCGCAACAGCACCACCGCCTCTCCAGCACACCACTGCTCCTCCCAGCGCCCGCTGATAAAGCTTGGTAAGCCACCGCGCCGTGCAAATCCTCGCCGGAGCATCACCGCGAGCCCCGTCACTGTGGCTGGAGCGCCACCGTCCGCCTCTCCAGGCGTTAGCTAGCGCGTTGAGTTCGCCTTGGGTAGTATATGCTCGTCCGAGCTTGAGCTTGCTTCGCTGTGGCCTCCTCCGATGTGCCGCCATCGTTCCGCCCCGCCGTGCCGCCATAGTCGCCGTCGTAGCCGCTAGCTCCGACGAGAAGGCCACCCACGTAGCTCAATCGATGCGCCAGGTCATGTAGATCATCGTGTGATGATGTCACCGCCGGCAAGTTCGCCATCGGCGAGCCTTGGCCGCACCACCGTAGAGCAGCGTAGCGACTCTATTCTTGTCTCACTGACGCGTGGGTCCTCTGACCAACGGGTCCCACCGGTCAGCGACTCTGTATTTGAAAGCTAGGTCATTTGATTCCAGATTTTGAATTATTTTGTGATTTTTATATCTCTAGTTTGGTAGCTTCAAAAATTGTGCAATAAATTGTGTAGTGTTCCTTAGGAAGTGTAGTATTTAGGAAAAATATATTCTTGACATTTACAGTAGAAATTTTTGGAGATTTAAATGGAGATTTGAAATGTGTTTTTGAATGCATGCAAACTTGTTTATTTTATATATAGAGTTCCTGTGCTCCAAAAATTATGAATTTTTTGTGGTAAGCTATTCTCAACATGTATGAGCTCTGGTAAAAAATTGAGGATCAGTGCATGGGTAGATTTATAGTTATAGATTTTTCTTTTATAAATAGTAAATCCTTGTATGAATTTTTATAAATTATTTATGAATCCAAAATTCATGAAATTTGTTGGGGGTAATCCTAGTACCATAAGGATGCTAAAAAAATAGGAAATCTATTGCTTGACACTTTTCACTAGGGTTTTCTATTTATGCTACTTTAAGCCTTTTTGTCTTGTCATTTTTGTATAAGATGTTTTACTATATAAAATGGCATGAAACTTTTACAGTAGTCTTTTAGTAACCTTAGTAAAGCACTATAAATTTTTGAGAATTTATGAAGTACATCTGGTATATGTTTATTATTTAATCTAAATATCTAAATAAAATAATAAAGGCATTTAAATAAATAGTTTGGGCTTCACCATTATATTGTCTTGAATGTATTTGGTATGCTTAAACTGTTGGTAGGCTTTATGTTGTCAAACTTTGAGTGATTACATGAAGTAGAAGTATGGTTGCTTTAAAATGCAAATTTAAAAGGATTCCGGACAGATTCGGTAGTTTGATAAGTTGCATGATAGGGATGATGTTTGCTGTAAAAATGGTTAATAACAAAGTTGTAGATAATTATATAAGCTTTCTAGAAAGTCTAGGATCACTGCATTTGGATTAGTAGAACTCTAGTTATGAGTAAAACAAGTAGCTGCTGTTTTGTGATATAGTAGATGCATTGTGGAAGTAGTTAATTAGATAATCGAGAAGAGATATGCACCTACTCAATAAACATGATGCACTTGTTAACATCATGCTGTTATGAATACTTATATGAATGCATTCATCATGTGTCATCATGCTACACTTGTTAACATATATGCATTCACGATATCTTATGCCATATTCATGCATCTAGGATCGGAGAAAGAAATAACGTTGCTGGAATTCGACGAAGCAGAGGAAGGGGACCAGCAGGAGAATCCTCAAGTTGTAGGTCCTGAAGGCGTGGAGTAGAATCCTGAAGAGCTTCCGGAGTGTCCTGACCACCGCCCTACTTCTTTTCTGCGAGGCAAGCCCCGGAGCATTCTAAGTCTCCCAGTATTTTACAAATGATTACTTAAGTACTTATGATTGATGTATTAGGTTATAAGAGTTGAATGGAACCACTTGATGCATATACATTCCTTGTCCAGATATTACACCTTTAACCGGTATAGGTCCAGGATCGAATATATGCTTAGCCATGCTTAGACCGGTAGAAGTCGGGTGATGTCCTGTCACCTGCGAGATATAGGTGGATATCGGAGCACGATTGGCTATATTTGCTATCGTGGAACAGAACCATGGGGTAAAAGAAAATTGAGACCGGGCGGGATGACGACAGAGAAGCAACAAGACATGGAGGTCTTGGGTGTGGATCTATCCCCGTCTGTGTCGATTAAGGACCGTACCTTGTTGGCGCTTTTAACAAGATTGAACGCATGCCTCTCACTTAGCTGGCCAGATAACTCGTTCTGACCGCGAAGCCGAGTAATTCAACTCAGGCCAGGACCCATTTTGTTGTGCGCCCCTTCCGGGGAACGATCAGACTGAGCCCAAGGGCAGGCTAGGCCTGAACGTCCTGGCATCTGGTGTTCCAGATTGTGCGGCGTAGTACGGACCCACGAAATGTAGACCTGAGTTGTACCAAAGGTGACCTAAGGCTGCCTTCGCGCGGTGTGCCTGGGTTTGTGTTAGGAATAAATTCCCAGCTGGTTGAAATCGATTCAAATCACCGTCTCTTCCGGATAGTGAGAAACTTGGCTAGTCCCAACATCATAGTAACTGTGTTATGAAACATGATGGTTCGAATGAATATGGAATTACAATACCTGCTATGGTTACTATTGTATGCTTTTAAATGATATACTACATGTTTGGCATAGGATAGTTGCTAATCTAGAGATAGATAGTTATAATTAACTTGTTAAAGGAATTCAAATAGTACGACTAGGTCAATTGCCTTTATGCAAAATGTTGTCAAGCTACGTCCACTTATATAGCCTTGCATAATCCTTGGAGTCATTTTATTTCTGGTTTATGACGGGTAAGTCTAGCTGAGTACCTTCTCGTACTCAGGGTTTTATTTCCCATTGTTGCAGATGGCACTGTGTATCATGGTTATTGCAAGAGTTGCTTCTATCCCGCCATGGATGAGGAGTAAGCCTTGGGCAGGCTTCTTTATTAATCCCTATCTTTGCTTTTGTGGACCGTGATCCTACTTGGCACTGTATCAAACTATGTTGGAAACTTTATTTTTGAACTTATTTGCTTCCGCTTTATCTATCAAACTCGGTTTGTAATAACTTTTATTCGTACTCTGATGATGAAATGTATCTGTGAACTTTACGTAATATGTGGCATGTATGTTGAATCATGTACGATCTTGGTTGTTGTAAATCGTTTATCGAGACCCGTCATGGTACTCGACGGACTACCAGGTTTATATGGGTTCAAGTATGACAGTGCGATAGCTTGCGGGCTGCCATTGTACTTGTACTCTTATAAATTGGCCGGTTCTACAACAGCTGGCATCAGAGCAAGATTCAACGTTAATTGTCACATGTGTATTTAAAACAAAAGTTTTTGTTTCAAAAAAAACCCTTCTCTAGCAACTAATAGTTATATTAATAGTTAATTGAAATCTAAAGTGTGCCAATGATCACTTTCCTTATGCCCAAATTAAGGACTATTAGGTGGCTATTAAGTACTAACATGGGGGTTTTTACTTCGTCGTCCATATGGCGTGCTATTGTATGGATGACATTCACTTGAGTGGTAATGTATGGATCAAATGCCTCTACGCCAAGGTAAGATGATGAGGGTATGATCGCAAGATGTGAGTGTGCGGTCGGGGAGAGTTAGCTTTGGTACGGCTATGTATGCATGCTTTCATGTGTATATGGTATGTATTTAATTGTGGGTTTAAATTATTGTCGGGTAGATTGATACGGAAGTATATGTATGGGTATACATATATGGAAGTATTTACAATTACATTCTACATATTTCATTATGGGTTTAGGGCTGAAATGAAATTTTTATGCAGGTACACTAACAACAAAACGTGTAGCTCGACTAGTTACGCTATATATGAGAGAACATATGTATGCCACCGTGTCTACCGTTAGAAACAAATTTTTTCCTAAGTTGTGAGGACGTACGGAACGAGCATGCATCATGATAATTATCATTCACATAATTACATTGTTCCTCCCCTTATAAAATTCTTACTCGGTTATGTAACTCTTATCCATTATGGCCTTGTCTCACCAAGAGTACATGCTGATGGTATAGATGGCAGCAACCGTTGGTAGTGAGAATTTCCTGACTGTTTTCGGAACACCTACCCTCTTGTGGAGAGTTCTGCACTTTGTGGGGTACCATGAACTACCCCTTTATCATTGGATTGATGAGTACCTGGAAGGACAGCCATGGTACGAGGTGCGGCTTACTATACCAGCCCGCACACAACCGCCCTTCTGGCAGGAGGGGAAAGCAGAATCGAAAGAGGAAGAGGTGGAGCCTGAGGAAGGAGGTGGTCCTATTTCTGACCTCGATAGTGATCATAACAAGGATTAGACTGCGTAGTATTTAGTATAAGTGCCTGATATATCATCATTGGATTTGTAATGGACCGGTAGTTTAGAATTGGTAGGGGTAATTTGAACTCATGTAAAATTTTTATTTGCATGACTATCGCACGTCCGGTTAAAACCCTAATTCTAGTTGAGCTATCTGAGCTCATGATTTAGATATTAACGTGCTATGAGTCCGATGAGCGATCAAATTGGTGATGTCATGTTGCGAGAATGAATTGTTATGCCTTTGTTTTTATTGTGAATTTGAGAGTTTTCTCCAGTAATTTCAGTTTGGCATGATTATGATTCATCTACAATCTTGTGGCATCAACCGATAATCGCTTATTGTTGCAACATCGTAGATGACGCGCACCCATGCTAGAGCTAGTGGTAGCCAGGATGGCAATAATGATGACTTACCACCACCGCCACCGCCGTCCGCTCAGGAGTTCTTTACCTAGTTCTTGGGGAGCCAAAGGACAATGGAAGAAGCTCTGCGCTTCATCACGCAAAACACCGCTCGTGGCCACCCACATCAACCAAGGGTCGAGCCAAATCAGCATAGTACATTCAAGGAATTTCTGGATACAAAGCCTCTAATCTTCAAGGTGGCTGAGGAACCACTATAGGCTGACGAGTGGCTCAATACCATTGAGCAGAAGTTTCATCTACTAAGGGTCACGGAGCATCTAAAAGCTGAGTATGCTTCTCATCAGCTGCAAGGACCAGTAGGGATCTGGTGGACACATTTCTTGTCGTCTCTGCCTGCTAATGCGCGAGTGACCTGGGAACAGTTCAAGCTGGCTTTTAGGGGACATCATATTCCCTTGGGCCTTATGCGCATGAAAGCGGCCAAATTTATGAGGCTCACTCAAGGAACAAAGACTCTCAAAGAATATATGCACGTATTCAACAACCTGTCTAGATATGCTCTAGGTTTTGTGGATACTAAAGAGAAAAAGATAGAGAGCTTCATACGGGGTCTGGGTACCAAACTAATGAAGATCATGGCAAATTCTAGGTGTGCCACGTACAATGAGTTTATTAGTGATGCCTTGACCCAAGAAAACCACAATAACATGCATGCCGTTGCTAAGGGTCGCAAGAGGGCATATGAGGCAGGTGCCTCCGGATCTTCCCAGTCGAAAGTGCCTATCATAGCTAGGCCATAATTCCGTCCACCTACACCCAAGTTTAGGCCTCCACCACCTAAAGCTTAGAATAACAGACCACAAAAACCATTCTGTAAGGCATTCACTATTGCCTTACCAAAAGGGACTGGCAGTCAGAGAAGCTCCACCGGACTGAGGAATAATCAGCCATGTTTCAACTGCAACCAAATGGGTCATTGGGCCAAGGAATGCCCCCACCCCAAGAAGAATGGCAACCCAAATCAGAACAATCAGAGGTAGGCGAACGCAAGGGCACGTCTAGGATACATGCATTATACCGCTGTTGAGGAAGTGCCCGCTGGAGAAGTTATCACGGCTGGTATGTTTCTCGTCAACAAGCATCCTGCTGTTGTTTTATTTGATTCGAGAGCTTCTCATTCATTTATGAGTCAAGCATTTGCATCTAGGCATGATCATGAAATAATTGAAGTAAGCAAAGGGGGTTATAACATAAGTTTAGCAGGGGGTACTGTTACTACCAAAAAGATAGTAAAAAATGTGCTCATCTCTATACAAGGGAGGGAGTACACAACGGATTTGATAATATTGCCCGGGTTATCAATAAGTGTAATCTTAGGCATGAATTGGATGAAGTATCATGGTGTTCTTATTGACACTAGCACCCATACTATTATGCTGAGAGAACCCACGGGAGGGAATGCTTTTCTAGTACCACTCTCCCGCAATTTTGAACTCCAATATTTAGCTTGTGCTATCCAAACCACCACACTTTGTGATATCCTAGTGGTTTGTGAGTTTTCGGATGTATTTCTAGAGGAATTACTAGGCTTACCACCTAATAGGGATGTGGAATTTAAGATCGAGTTAGTGCCAGGTATGGCACCCATATCCAGAAGGCCCTATAGAATGCCACCCAATGAGTTAGCAGAACTTAAGGTTCAATTACAAGATCTATTGGACAAAGGTCTTATTCAACCTAGCTCATCTCCATGGGGATGTCCGGCCTTGTTTGTGAAAAAGGACAAGTCATTAAGAATGTGTGTAGATTACAGACCACTCAATGCTGTGACCATCAAGAACAAATATTCGTTGCCTCGCATCGACATCTTGTTCGATCAGCTAGTGAAGGCAAAGGTATTCTCCAAAATTGACTTGAGATCAGGTTACCATCAGATAAAAATCAGGCTAGAGGATATACCTAAAACTGCTTTCTCTATTAGGTACGACTTATACGAGTATTTGGTTATGTCTTTCGGACTAACAAATGCTCCAGCCTACTTCATGTACCTGATGAACTCGGTATTCATGCCCGAGCTTGACAAGTTCATGGTCGTGTTTATCGATGATATATTGATTTATTCAGAAAATGAGTCAGATTATGAAGAGCATCTAAGGATTGTTTTATCCAGATTGAGGGAGCATAAGCTATATGTGAAGTTTAGCAAATGTGAATTTTGGTTGAGCAAAGTACCTTTCTTAGGTCACATCTTATCACGAGATGGAATCTCTGTAGACCCATCAAAAGTACAAGAGGTCATGGATTGGAAAGCCCCAACTTCGGTTCATAAAGTTCGGAGTTTTCTAGGGTTAGCAGGGTATTATCGTCGTTTTATTCCAGATTTTCAAAGATAGCTAAGCCTATGACCAGACTACTTCAGAAGGATGAGAAGTACAAATGGACACCAGAATGTGAAGCAGCTTTTCACACCCTCAGAACTTTGTTGACTACAGCACCTGTGCTAGCACAACCAGACATTGAAAAGCCTTTTGATGTATTTTGTGATGCATCAAGAATATGTTTGGGATGTGTGCTTATGTAAGAAGGAAGAGTAATTGCATATGTTTCTCAGCAATTGAAAAAGCATGAAGTCAACTACCCTACACATGATTTAGAACTTGCAGCAGTTGTTCACGCATTAAAGATATGGAGACATTATCTGTTGGGCAATGTATGTCATATATATACTGACCACAAAAGTCTCAAGTATATCTTTACCCAACCAGAGTTGAACATGAGACAACGAAGATGGTTAGAGCTGATTAAGGACTACAATTTAGAAGTGCATTACCATCCGGGAAAAGCTAATGTAGTAGCAGATGCACTCAGTCAGAAGTCCTATTGCAACACTATAGAAGCATTATTAGAAGATGGATTCAACTTGTTACACCCTGCGGTACTACACAATATCACGATCAGTTGTTCACTTGAGAGCAAAATCATAGAGCTACAACAGACAGATGTAGGAATAAGTCACATCAAAAAAAAATGCAAGAGCAAGAGACCAAGCATTTCAGATTGGACGAAAGAGGTGTTTTATGGTTTGAGGACCGACTTGTGGTACCAAAAGACCGTGAGCTAAGGAATCAAATTTTAGATGAAGCTCACTCATCCAAATTGTCTATCCATCCAGGTAGTAGTAAGATGTATCAAGATTTGAGAACCCGTTTTTGGTGGACTAAGATGAAGAAAGAGATCGCAGCCTATGTCGCTAGGTGCGATAACTACAGTAGAGTAAAAGCTGTCCATATGAAATGTACCGGATTACTTCAGCCATTACCTATTCCAGGATGGAAATGGGAGGAAATCAGCATGGACTTTATCACAGGCCTTCCAATGACGCCACAAGGTCACGATTCAATATGGGTTATTGTTGATCATCTCACCAAGTCAGCACACTTTATACCTGTGAACACACGGTATATAGTTGGGAAATACGCTGAGATATATGTTTCCCAGATTGTGAGACTGCATGGAGTATCCAGGACTATAATCTCAGATCAAGGACCATAGTTCATAGCTCGTTTCTGGGAGCACTTACACCAGGCTTTGGGAACCAAGCTAATCAGAAGTTCGGCATACCATCCGCAAACTTCAGGACAGAAAGAGCGAGTGAACCAAATCCTAGAAGATTTGCTTAGAGCTTGTGTTATATCTTCAAAAGGTTCATGGGAGAAATGGTTACCTTTAGCTGAGTTCTCCTATAACAACAGTTATCAAGCGAGTATCAAAATGGCTCCATTTGAAGCATTGTATGGCAGAAAATGTAGAACTCCATTGAATTGGATTGAGCCCGGTGAAAGGAGATACTTTGGTATTGACTTTGTCAATGAAGCCAAAGAGCAAGTACGTATCATCCAACAGCATATGAAGGCAGCTCAATCAAGACAAAAGAGTTATGCCGATAGAAAAAGACCACTGACTTTTGAAGTGGGTGACTATGTATACTTGAAAGTATCACCCATGAAAGGGGTGAAGAGATTTGGGATGAAAAAGAAGCTTTCACCAAGATATGTAGGGCCATACAAGATTTTGGAACGAAAAGGAAATGTTACGTATAAGTTACAACTTCCACCAGAGATGAGTGCAATATTTGATGTCTTCCATGTTTCTCAGTTGAAGAAATGTCTTCGAGTACCTGAAGAAGCTATTGCACCCACCAACGTGCAGCTTCAATCGGATTTGACCTATGAAGAAAAGCCAATTCGAGTATTAGAGGAGATGGAGAGAGTGACACGGAGTAAGATTATTAAGTTCTATAAGGTGGTGTGGAACAATCATAGTGAACAAGATGCTACGTGGGAAAGAGAAGATTATCTACGATAAGTTTATCCCGCCTTTTTCTAAGAATGGTAGGTCTTGCAAATCTCGGGACAAGATTTTTATAAGGGGGAGGGGCTGTAACACCTCGAGTGTTAGCCTTGCATAACTTGACTTGCATAACATGAGCATGAGCATCAAGCATTCATAAACCATCATTTACAATTGAAACACTTGATCGAAACGTATGAAACATTGCTTGTTATCTCGTGTTTCTTGGAATATATGCATATGATCATGTGTAAATGAATGCAAGTGGGTAATGTTAGTCACTAAAACACCTTAGCTATACTTAGGTTAGCAAATGGAACATGGTTCATGAATGTCATTTCCCATGATCAAGCCTTAAGTCATGTTTCATGTGATTACCCTAAATAGCTCTATGAGTGACTAATACATGAAATGATTGAATGACCTTGCAAATTGCTTAAACATGTTTAGAGTGTCATTATGAACAACTTGGATATTCATGGTTAGGGGTAATTAGGTCATTAAGCCATAGTTTGAAGTGTATCAACATTTAAATGTGATATGTTTGACCAAGTTTGAACTAGGTGTTAGAGACCTTGCATGGAGGAGATCACTAAAGCAAAGTTGTAGTATTTGCTATAAGGAACAACTTTTATTTTTGGGTCATTGACTGATTTAGCTTCTAACATGCTTGAATTGGTCTCACAAGAATCAGCTAAATCAACATTTCAACACTTACACAAATTTTTCTAAGTCGTGTTCACTGACCGACTGACAGGCTGACTTTGGGGGTGATTTTACTCAGTCTCGGTTGTGATTTAGCATAAGTTCACTGAAAGAGAGTTGTAGCTGGTACATGAGTCAACAAATTTTGTTTAGGTCGATTGCACGATGGAGCTACGGTTTAGCATGAAAAATCATCGTCAATACTCGCTGTCAGGCTCGTATCGAGGTTACTGATGAACTAAACGAGTGATTTAGTGGCCGACCACCGGCAGGCCTCGCGCGCCGCGTGGAGCCAGCGGCCGGCCGCACGTCACCGGCGCCTCGCCGTGTGTGGCCAGGGCAGGCTAGTGCGCGCCTTCACCTCTCCCGCACCCGCCCGCACTCAGCCGTGCCTCCATTTCGCTTTTTCTCGGCTCTCCTTCGCCATTCACAGCGCCCGCAGCAGCTGCAGCCTCAACGCCGCTCGCCGCCATCGCCATTGCCAGTCACCGGCTAGCCTAGCGACTCAATCGCCATCGCAACAGCACCACCGCCTCTCCAGCACACCACTGCTCCTCCCAGCGCCCACTGATAAAGCTTGGTAAGCCACCACGCCGTGCAAATCCTCACCGGAGCATCACCGCGAGCCCCATCACCGTGGTCGGAGCGCCACCGTCCGCCTCTCCAGGCGTTAGCTAGCGCGTTGAGTTCGCCTTGGGTAGTATATGCTCATCCGAGCTTGAGCTTGCTTCGCCATGGCCTCCTCTGACGTGCCGCCGTTGTTCCGCCCCGCCGTGCCGAGTCGCCGCCGTAGCCGCTAGCTCCGACGAGAAGGCCACCCACGTAGCTCAATCGATGCGCCAGGTCACGTAGATCATCGTGTGATGATGTCACCGCCGGCAAGTTCACCGTCGGCGAGCCTTGGCCGCGCCACCGTAGAGCAGCGTAGCGACTCTGTTCTTGTCTCACTGACGCGTGGGTCCTCTGACCAACGGGTCCCACCGGTCAGCGACTCTGTATTTGAAAGCTAGGTCATTTGATTCCAGATTTTGAATTATTTTGTGATTTTTATATCTCCAGTTTGGTAGCTTCAAAAATTGTGCAATAAATTGTGTAGTGTTCCTTAGGAAGTGTAGTATTTAGGAAAAATATATTCTTGACATTTACAGTAGAAATTTTTGGAGATTTAAATGGAGATTTGAAATGTGTTTTTGAATGCATGCAAACTTGTTTATTTTATATATAGAGTTCCTGTGCTCCAAAAATTATGAAATTTTTGTGGTAAGCTATTCTCAACATGTATGAGCTCTGGTAAAAATTTGAGGATCAGTGCATGGGTAGATTTATAGTTATAGATTTTTCTTTTATAAATAGTAAATCCTTGTATGAATTTTTATAAATTATTTATGAATACAAAATTCATGAAATTTGTTGGGGGTAATCCTAGGACCATAGGGATGCTAAGAAAAATAGGAAATCTATTGCTTGACACTTTTCACTAGGGTTTTCTATTTATGCTACTTTAAGCCTTTCTGTCTTGTCATTTTTGTATAAGATGTTTTACTGTATAAAATGGCATGAAGCTTTTACAGTAGTCTTTTAGTAACCTTAGTAAAGCACTGTAAATTTTTGAGAATTTATGAAGTACATCTGGTATATGTTTATTATTTAATCTAAATATCTAAATAAAATAATAAAGGCATTTAAATAAATAGTTTGGGCTTCACCATTATATTGTCTTGAATGTATTTGGTATGCTTAAACTGTTGGTAGGCTTTATGTTGTCAAACTTTGAGTGATTACATGAAGTAGAAGTATGGTTGCTTTAAAATGCAAATTTAAAAGGATTCCGGATAGATTCGGTAGTTTGATAAGTTGCATGATAGGGATGATGTTTGCTATAAAAATGGTTAATAACAAAGTTGTAGATAATTTGATAAGCTTTCCAGAAAGTCCAGGATCACTGCATTTGGATTAGTAGAACTCCAGTTATGAGTGAAACAAGTAGCTACTGTTTTGTGATATAGTAGATGTATTGTGGAAGTAGTTAATTAGATAATCGAGAAGAGATATGCACCTACTCAATAAACATGATGCACTTGTTAACACCATGCTGTTATGAATACTTATATGAATGCATTCATCATGTGTCATCATGCTACACTTGTTAACATATATGCATTCACGATATCTTATGCCATATTCATGCATCTAGGATCGGAGGAAGAAATAACGTTGCTAGAATTCGACGAAGCAGAGGAAGGGGACTAGTAGGAGAATACTTAAGTCGCAGCTCCCGAATGCGTGGAGCAGAATCCTGAAGAGCTTTCGGAGTGTCCTGACCACCGCCCTACTTCTTTTCTGCGAGGCAAGCCCCGGAGCATTCTAAGTCTCCCAGTATTTTACAAATGATTACTTAAGTACTTATGATTGATGTATTAGGTTATAAGAGTTGAATGGAACCACTTGATACATATACATTCCTTGTCCAGATATTACACCTTTAACCGGTATAGGTCTAGGATCGAATATATGCTTAGCCATGCTTAGATCGGTAGAAGTCGGGTGATATCCTGTCACCTGCGAGATATAGGTGGATATCGGAGCACGATTGGCTATATTTGCTATCGTGGAATAGAACCATGGGGTAAAAGAAAATCGAGACCGGGCGGGATGACGATAGAGAAGCAACAAGACATGGAGGTCTTGGGTGTGGATCTATCCCCGTCTATGTCGATTAAGGACCGTACCGTTGTTGGCTCTTCGGACAAGATTGAACGCATGCCTCTCACATAGCTAGCCGGATAACTCGTTCCGACCGCGAAGCCGAGTAATTCAACTCAGGCCGGGACCCGTTTTGTTGTGCGCTCCTTCCGGGGAACGATCAGACTGAGCCCAAGGGCAGGCTAGGCCTGAACGTCCTGGCATCTGGTGTTCCAGATTGTGCGGCGCAGTACGGACCCGCGAAATGTAGACCTGAGTTGTACCAAAGGTGACCTAAGGCTGCCTTCGCGCGGTGTGCCTGGGTTTGTGTTAGGAATAAATTCCCAGCTGGTTGAAATCGATTCGAATCACCGTCTCTCCCGGATAGTGAGAAACTTGGCTAGTCCCAACATCGTAGTAACTGTGTTATGAAACATGATGGTTTGAATGAATATGGAATTACAATACCTGCTATGGTTACTATTGTATGCTTTTAAATGATATACTATATGTTTGGCACAGGATAGTTGCTAATCTAGAGATGGATAGTTATAATTAACTTGTTAAAGGAATTCGAATAGTACGACTAAGTCATTTGCCTTTATACAAAATGTTGTCAAGCTACATCCACTTATATAGCCTTGCATAATCCTTGGAGTCATTTTATTTCTGGTTTATGACGGGTAAGTCTAGCTGAATACCTTCTCGTACTCAGGGTTTTATTTCCCATTGTTGCAGATGGCACTATGTATCATGGTTATTGCAAGAGTTGCTTCTATCCCGCTGTGGATGAGGAGTAAGCCTTGGGCAGGCTTCTTTATTAATCCCTATCTTTGCTTTTGTGGACCGTGATCCTACTTGGCACTGTATCAAACTATGTTGGAAACTTTATTTTCAAACTTATTTGCTTCCGCTTTATCTATCAAACTCGGTTTGTAATAATTTTTATTCGTACTCTGATGATGAAATGTATATGTGAACTTTATGTAATATGTGGCATGTATGTTGAATCATGTACGATCTTGGTTGTTGTAAATCGTTTATCGAGACCCGTCGTGGTACTCGATGGACTACCGGGTTTATATGGGTTCAAGTATGACAGTGCGATCGCTTGCGGGCTGCCATTGTACTTGTACTCTTATAAATTGGTCGGTTCTGCAATAGGCCTAGCAGCTGCAGCAGGCAACTGCTACAAATGGGGTCCACTACAACATGTGCAACACCAGATCTACTTTTGCAACATATAGAGGAAACATTTGAAACATACGTCCAAAAAACAGTTGAAACACTTCCAACATACATCTAAAACATGAGCGAAACACGTGCATAGCTATTAAAAAACATATGCAACATCTAGGTGAAACACTTGCAACATATGCAATATTCGGATGAAACACTTGCAACATAAATGTGAAAAATATGCAACACCGAGATAAAACACGTGGAACATCCGTCTGAAACAACTGAAACATTTGGAATAGACATTTGCAACACACACGTATAGTCATTGCAACATATGCAACATCCCGGTCTACTTTTATAACATCCACATTAATCACGTGCAACATGCATATGAAACACCTAGAACACTTGAAACATACGCTTGCAACACGTGCTTGCAACATCCGAGGAAGGAAAGGGAGCGCGAGGTGCAGCCGGAGAAGCCCACTCTGGGTCTAGCCACTCCGGATCTTGTGAAGTCGCGAGCTGAGGTCGAGCGTTGTGGTGCCGCCAGCGTCAACAGTGCCATGACCTGTTGGTGGGGAACGACGGCGTCGAGAACACCTCGACGCGGTGAGGGACAGGGCAAGGCGCGACGAGGCGGAGTGGGCGCCACGAGGGATGGAGCACGGTGTGGCGACAGACGTGTCGCGGCTCGACGCGGGGTGGGCGCCGCCACGAGGCGGCTGGGGGCAAGCTACGGGTGCGGTGAGCCGCAACGAGCGAAGCGAGGAGTTGGAGATTTCTGTCGGCTGTCGCAGTGCAGATGGAGTAAATAGAGGAGAGAGCCATAGATGGGCCGGTCGCTGTGCTGGAGCGAGCACAGAGCAGAGCGTACGATTTTTCTAAGATTCCGGACGTATGTTTTGCAGCATCACCCAAAGAATATCTACTTTGTGAGGCACTCTTTTGAGTGTCTTTATCAAAACAAAAAACCTTCTAGATTTTGTGAAAGAGATCAATGATATTAGGAGAAATACGTATATATATATACCGATTAAAGTTGTTCCAACAAATACGAATAGATAGA
Organism: Miscanthus floridulus; assembly: GCF_019320115.1. Classification (NCBI taxonomy): domain Eukaryota; kingdom Viridiplantae; phylum Streptophyta; class Magnoliopsida; order Poales; family Poaceae; genus Miscanthus; species Miscanthus floridulus. Next base: position 24,347,262 of record NC_089583.1, on the reverse strand, counting down.
GATAATCGAGAGAGAAAAAAAGCCGCCAAGCCCATCGAGCCGGCCTCAATGAAGAAAGTCTGCTGTGTGCTCAAGTTTGACAGTCCCAAAAGGAGCAGTTCTGGTTGGCCCACTCCACGCAGGCCCGCAACAGCTCATGATGGAAGCTCATGAGCAGACCCCAACTCGTAGTCAGCGGCTCGGCCACGGCGACCGGCCGCCCGCCCGCCTCGACCTTCCTCTCCTCCGTCGCTGGTTAGTGGCTAACCTAGGACTTCCATCAGCCGTCGGCGTCAGTTGACTAATATCCTCGCCTTGGTCGTGCGTCAACGCCGGCAGCCCGTCTGTTAGGGCGCGTTTAGTTCCGAAATTTTTTTTTGGCTTTTGGCTACTGTAGCATTTTCGTTTGTATTTGGTAAAAATTGTCCAATTATGGACTATTTAGGCTTAAAAGATTCGTCTCGCCAATTACAGGCAAATTGTGCAATTAGTTATTCTTTTTACCTACATTTAATGCTCCATGCATATACCGCAAGATTTGATGTGACGGAAAATCTTTGAAAAATTTTGGTTTTTTGGGTGGGATCTAAATAGGGCCTTAATCGGGCGCCAACCGCCACCGGATTCCTACTGATTGCACATTTCTACTTTAATATACAAAGGTTGACTATCTTTTTCATCTCTGCAACGGTTGCTGAATATGAAATGGCGTACGCCGGACGAGTCCAAAGGCCAACTCAGATCTCTGATCTCTCTACTACTAGTCCTCGTCCAAGAAATTCAAACTCTACCACCGGACCGGACTACCATTCCAAAGATCTGGTGGAGATGGACACAAACCGGGGACAAATTTGTTAACCTTGTATTGAGCCACCATATACCATTCGCCTCGTAGTCGTAGAACGCATTCAGGGTTCAGTGCAATTTACCGCTTCTATCACTGGAAAGGTGTTCCCCCCCCCCCCCCCCCCCCCCACCCAGTGCCGGTCCTGTGTTTTATAGGGCCTGGAGCGGCACACGCAATTAGGGCCCCCTAATAGAGCCATCTTAATAATAAATAATACTATACGATTATATATTAAATGTTACAAATAAACACTTGAAATATATAAGCAATATTTTATGAAATAATTTATTTGTACTTAGTATCATTCGAAATCTTGTTTGATGTTGCATATAAATAGACATGTTTAATTTAGGACAAAAGTAAACGATTTACTGTTTCTGTTTTAAATTATAAGAAAATTTTGTTTTCTAGATTTATAGCCTTTGCTACGCACCTAGATATATAGTATGTTTAGAAAACATCTTATAATTTGAGACGGAGGCAAGCGAACGCTAGACCAGTTGATCTGGCTGTGCGCTTTGCACCCTGCCGGCCAGAGTTCGAACCCCCTCGAGGGCGGATTTGTTGGCCGGAGGAGGCGCAATTTATTTGCGCGTTGAAAAACAATCCCCTGGTCTGCCTCACGCCAAAGCACAGGTCTAAGGCCAGTCCAGTCTCATGGGAGCTGCGGTGCCGTTATGTATGGGTGGGGCAGAGGTTTGGGGGTTTTCTCGACCTGTGTGAGAAGGTCTTTTTCTAAAGCATAATGTCTCGGGGCTGTCTTACCCCCACGGGTCGAGTTTTTTTTTTAATTTGGAATGGAGGAAATACAATTTACATTGCACCAGAGGGAGTACATATTAAATCACCTTAAAATTCCTTTTAATATTTATTTATGCAAAATTATCACCGATCTAATAATAAACACTTTTTTAACATTCATTATCTATGCAAAGTTGATCATCCATTTAGCATAACAGGAGAAATTAGCGATTCAGGATGGCCATTGGATTCAGAAATCTAGAGAGGAGGATGTGCGGGCGTGCAAGATTCCAAGACTGCACCAGCGCGCGTTCTACTGGCTAGCTGCTGCTCAAAGTTGTACTACGTCCAACACACGGCTGCTGGGGCCCTTTGGCATTGAAGGCCTGGAGCGGCCGCCCCGTTCGTCCTGGGGCGGCCGCTCGTCCTGCCCCAGGCGCCCCCCCCCCCCCCCCCCCCCCCCCCCTTCTTCTTTTCCATTTGATCTTTGTTTGATTTGGTTCTTCTTTTGGTATAGAGATAGATCGATGAGACAATGGCTAAATAATCTTTCTTACAGTTACATTACAGCCATCATCCTCGCAGTCCCAACCACCAGCAAGATTACCGCAGCTGTCTATTATATAGGTCTTTTGCTAAACTTGTGCATGACGATCATCGATCAGTTCTGTCACTGTTCTGTTGTTTGTGAATGGATGCTGTTACCACTTCATGGCTTTGTGTATTGGCCGAATTTATTTTTCATCCGTGTGGATCACTATCGGCCGCACTTGCATTTGCATAAATGCTTTTCTTTCTTGTGCGACCTCAACTAATTATGTCAAGCAAGTGGACTAGTGCGATTAGTTGTCATTGACATGCTGATGCGGTAAGTTGACATGTTTTCTACCAAATTTTGTAAACATGTTTAGTTTTGATCAGTGATTAATCGAGCTACTAGCCCAATTTGTGTCACAAATATAGGAGCTTTATATAGATTTGTGTACATTTCTGTAGCATGTTAAGGCAGCTTAGTAATTTAGAGATATAGGGTATACACACCAGGGGCTGGAGCTCTCGCACACACCCCCTAAATGTTTGGAGAACTGCAATCGATTCGATTCACTCAAGCTTTTTTCAATCACCATGTATACTTAAAAATCAACCAATCTTGCAAACATGCTGGGCCACCTGCCCTTTGCCATTCTCAAACATGTACACTGAATCACTGACCTGGTTTTTGCCAATTCTTATATTGAAAAAACCCGACTTGCTTATCAATTCAGAGGAGCAATATGAGTCAAACAGTTTGCTTGTAAACATTTGACACCATCTAACTTGCACCAATGCTTGCTTGCCATGTGTTTGAGTCAAACAGTTTGACCGAGGTTCTGATAGCCACGCTGTCCCATGCTCTGCAGTGATGCCGTCGACATCACCTCAGCGTTGAGCGTGGATGACGATGACGTCCACGGCATGGATCTGGCCGGCTCGGGCGTCGTCGCAGCCGATGACGAGGCTGTGTATGTGCCCTCCGAACTCTCTGCGTCGGGTAACAACACGTCGCCGTCGCCGTCGACACGCACGTTGTAGTCGGCAAGCTCGGCCTTGAGCTGCGCGAGCACCCCCGCGATCTCCGGCCGCTCATGCTTGTAGGGTCACACGCACCGGCACGCGAGCGCGAAGACGGCGCACACGGAGGCCCCGTCCCACGCGGGGCCCAGCCGCCAGTCCACCATGGCCTCGGCGGCCGTGGCCGTCCCGGACGCGCCGCCGGCCTCGGCGACGGCCCAGTGCGCTGCCTGCACGATGGACTCGGCGACCCCCGACGGCGTGGGCACCACGGCGCGCATCCCGGTGGCGAGCTCCAGGAGCACCACGCCGAAGCTGTACACGTCGGCGGCCTCCGACACGGTGCGGCGCTGAAGCTCTCCGGGTCCACGTACCCGCGCGTGCCGCGCACCTCCGTCGACACGTGCGTCCCGCCCTCCGGCACGATGCGCGACACGCCGAAGTCCGACAGCTTCGCGGCGCCGGACTCCGACAGCAGCACGTTCGTGGGCTTCACGTAGCGGTGCACCACGGCGCCCTCGCGGAACCCGTGCAGGTACGCCAGCCCATCCGCCACGTCCACGGCCACCACCAGCCGCCGCCGCCACGGCAGCGGCGGCTCTCCCTGGAACAGCGCGCGCCACAGGTTGCCGCCCACCATGTACTCGTACACGAGCGCGTGGTCGCCGCGCCCGCGGCCTGCCGAGGCAGTAGCCGACGAGCGTGGTCAGGTTGCGGTGCCGCAGCTTGGCGAGCACGGCCACCTCCGCGTAGAACTCGGAGACCTTCTTGGACCGGTAGATCTTCTTGATGGCCACGCGCTGCCCCGACGGGAGGTGGCCGAGGTACACCTTCCCGGCACCGCCAGTGCCCAGCAGCAGCTTCTTGTCGTATCCGTTCGTAGCTTGCATCAGCTCTGCCTTGGTGAAGATGTAGAGACCTTCGCGCGGTAGGGGCGGCAGCGACGCCACCGAGTCGTCGTCGTCGTCGCTCGAGTCGTTGCCGCTCTCGCTGTCTCCTCCTGCAGTTATCCTACGTCGACGACGGATTCTTGGAACTGCCACGGCGGCGAAGCCGAGACAGACGCCTGCCGCAGCCGAGCCGGCGGCGATGGGCACAGTACTTTTGCTCGACGAAGAAGAACTGGAAGCAGGCGGAGGGGACTGGGTGGCGGAGGCAGCAGCAGGAGGCGGCGGCGGCGGCGGTGTTTTCATTTTTGGAAATTAAAATTTATCAAGGATCACAGATAAAAAGGATATATCGGAAATATCGGACCAAACTCAAATAAAATTTAATTTGAATTTAAGTAAATTTAAATAAATTTAAACAAAATTTATATCAAAAAGATAAATATTTTCTTATCGGCACCTACGGATAAAAATGATATATCAGAAATATTGGGAGATTTCAGCCGAAAAAGAAACCATGTGGTGAAGGGACGAGGTCGCCGGTGCCGAGGCTGTTGACGTTCTCAAGGACCTAGAGCATGCAGATCGCGTAGTCGCTGTAGCGCTCTAGCGGCGGGGGTGCGCGCGACCAGACGGCGACGGTGGCCGCCATCCCGCAGGGCACGAATTCCTTGGTGCGCGCGCTGGCCAGCATCTCGTAGGTGGTGGCGATCACCGCGCCGCGGCACTCGGAGCAACCGGGCGTGTCGGGCCGTACGGGCGGCGCGCGCTTCGAGCCCGGCGCGGCACAGAGGCGCGTGGCGTTGGGAAGCGTGGTCGGCGCCGGCGCGCGCACGCCGACGATGGTGGCCAGCTGGCACGGGCGGCTACCCGCCGCGAGCTGCTTGCCGGGGTCGCCGGTGAGGTCGCAGGAGCCTTCGTTCCCGGCGAGGAGGGACCGAGGCACGGGGCCTCCGGCGAGCAGCAGGGCCGCGAAGGCGTCGGAGCACGCGGCGGTGGGCCCGAGCGGCAGGAAGGCCTCGCCGGTGCGGTTGGCGAGGTCGGGCGCCGCGAAGATGTAGGCCGCGAACACGTGCCAGCATCACCCCCGTCGCGCCCTGCGCTGCCGTGGCGTTCGCGTGGCACTCGCGCGGGATCATCAGCGCCGCCGTCGCCAGGTCGTACGGGCACGACACCGATGCCGCGTTAACCGGGCCAGGCGCGGCGGTGGCGGGTGATGGCGCGAGTGCCAGGAGGAAAAACGCGAGGCGGAGCATGTCGTGTGGGTTCCGTCCCGTGGCGACTGGCGAGGGCGCTGAGTGAGGTGAGGGCCAGGGGACGTGGTCATAAACACGAACTAGTCAGGGTCAGAGCATGGGTGGTGCTTCAACGGAGTATACATATACACCATAACAAAAGAATGCACTTAGTTTGGAAGCTAGGACTATTTGTTTAAAGTTTCTTAACTAACGTTAAAATACTTAAGCTGCATTATTCCTCTCGCCTGAAGCACGTACTGGACGGTTCATGCTGGCTTGAAGTCAACTGCTCAGGAGGAGTTTGGTAGAGCTACACCACCTCATTCTTGAGTTCCACACCTTGATTCTTTAGTAGAGTGATTTTAGTTTTTTTTTAGCAAAGGCTGAGTGATTTTAGTGGGAGAGCAGGATGGGAAGCAGGCGAGAAATAATTTTAAAGTGATTCTTGTAGAAAGTTAAACAAGGAGCATTGCAGAGTAGGTTTTTTTTTTTGAGAATTTCATGGTACAACGCAGACGCCCACAACACATATGTACACTCACCACTATGAACACATGTACGCAAACCCTACCCCTATAAGTAATTTCGAAGGATTGAGCTGGCAGATCTCGAGATTCACGAAGTCATCCACTTGCGCCTCGCTATCGACGGGGACGTCGCCTACCACTGAAAGCATAGCGCTGGTAAATCCTGAAATAAATCCAGGAAAATACGAGCACCCGTGCTAAGTGGAGGACTTAAACCCAGATGGGTAGGTTCCACCACAAGGAACCTAGCGTATTTGGAGTTGTGATTCTTATCAGCTCCCCATCATATTTAGCGGAATAGTCATTTTGCTCTCTCAACTATCATCCAAGCCTCAATTTTGTTTTTGAATTTTCATAATGACTATTTGAGCCCTCAAAGTTTATTTTTGGGCTCAATTGCATCGCATAATTATCAAAGTGTGTTTTAGTCCTCAAAGTTTACATAAGCAAAGTTTCGTGCGTCAAGGGATATAAAACACTTGGATTTTCTTTAACTTATCTATACTCACTGTCAGAAACACATGAGGAATTGAACTATGTTCTTCCTGGTAGACTAGGTCAACTGAATTTTGGTTCTCGACATGACACAATCTTATGAGATTTTCCTTCTGTTTTTCCGAAATGCGATGTCTCCTTTGAGATATTGGAAGGGGCTTGGGGTGTCATGCTAAAGGACTTGTAATAACAATCTTATTAGTTCATCACACCACAATCTCGGATGGAAGGTTCAGGTTCAACAAAGGATGAGCACTTGATTCGTTTGTGATCTTGATGGAGAAGTTATGTGTTCCAAGCAAGTAACGAATATTTGATTCGTTTGTGATCTTGATGGAGAAGTTATGTGTTCCAAGCAAGTAACGAATATTTCAAAGATTCATGGAAGCAAACTGTCCAAGTTTTTGGCCTCAACGACGGGGCCAAGACGAACGTACACGAAATGCATGCAAACCTTAAAGTAGTCAAGGTTTGGGAAAAAAATAAGAACCAGAAGATTGTGTGTTGGATATTCAACGCTGACAGGCTGGTGGGTTACATTCTTTAACATTCTATAATGATTACGGAATCCTCTCTTATCGAAGTCATGATTGTGAGATATGCTGCTATACTTTTTCCCCAACGCTAGCTGTACTCCTAAGTGCCAATCAAGTTAGTTCAATATGTAAACTTGGAATAAGATTGCAAGAGTAGTTGTGTCTTCACACTATATGTTCCGAGGTCCATAAATGACGAGGAATCAGACCAAACTTTGGTTGCGAAATGTGAAAGCCGTTGATGACCCAGACTGGTCAACGTCTCTACAAGCAAAGCAGTTCATCATGGACTCCACCACTCGTCACTCCAGTACTGACGACTCCAAGGAGGTCAACCTCAATTGAAGTTTATTACGCGACGATCGCATCGGCGGTTGACTTACGATTTTCTGCAGTTCAGTGCTGACAGATAATTTTGTTTTTTTAAAATACTGTATATTTTTTCGTTTGATTTGAATGGGTTGTAACATAACATGCAGTTTCTGAACTGCCAGGGAGCTTTAGAAGGAATGCATATTATATTATGTGTTAATCACGTTTTGATTAGATCTTGTATGGGCTCAGCTAGCACCCGGACGTCCTAGTATGGACGTCCGTGGATGCAGTCAGTTTCCCTCTCCGTTTCGCGCGCATCCATGCGTGGACCCACGCTACCCGGACGTCGTTTGACCGCGCCTACATCACCCACGCCCACGCCCACACAGGGGCCCCTCGCTGCCAGAACGTCACCCGCGCGGAACCGCTCGCGAACCCACCTGCTTCCCACGCACGTCCTATATACAACAGCCGATTGTGGGGGGTACGACCCCGCATATCCACGGCAGACTACATGGGCTGCGCTGCCAGGGGTGGTCGGGCCCACAAGACGAAGACCTACGGTGCACGACACTGCTCAGCGTGTATCGCAAGGCATCAAGGGTGATATCCTGAAGATGCTACGAGATATGTTAGGATACGTTCGATCCCACGATTCCTGTAATCTATTATTACTTTCCGGTTATCTCTTAGATCTAACCGACTTATAACCATGCCCCCCAAACTATATAAGGTGGGCAGCGACCCCTCTCAAAACACACGTGATATCATATGATAGCTGATACAAACCAACAGACCACATGAGTAGGGTATTATGTCGTGTTGACGGCCCAAACCTGCCTAACTCTTGTGTCTCTGTTGCCTTCTTATTCTTGATTATGCACACCTCCGCCGATCAATCTACCTTCGTGGGATACCCCTCGGAGAACTGTCGAACATCTTTTGTCGATAGTTGGGCACCAGGTAGGGGTGTGCGTGCTGTTTCTATGACGAACAAGACGGTATGTTTTGCAGGCTCTTCATCCTCTCCGAAGCTCGGCCAGATCTTTACGGTCGGATCGATCTCTTGGGTCATCAATGCTGACGGAGACTGGGAGATCATCGAGCTGGTGCAGATCGATTCTGCGCTGA